>NC_068985.1:59677367-59680839 GCF_001194135.2 Octopus bimaculoides | reverse complement strand
TACACAGTATAGTAGGGTCCATTTGGAACCTCTCACGACGAGGACGAGGGGTTGGGCTTTGAGAGATAGCACAATGATATATAGATTGTAATAATTACAGAATCGTTAGCACGCTGAGCAAACTCCTTAGCGGCATTTTTTCCGTCTTTATTTTCTGAGTTGAAATTCTGCGGAGGTCACCTACTTTTAATCCTTTCGGTGTCGATAAAATAAGCACCAGTTGAGCACTGGGGTCGATATTACCTTCACCCACGAAATTGCTGACTTAGAGCTAAAATTATGTATATATAGTGAAGGTGCGTGGCTTAGTGGTCAGGCGATCATAAGGTCATAAGTTCAATACCCGGCAACGCGTTGTGTCCTTAAACAAGACACTTCATTTCACGTTGCTTCAGTCCGCTCAGCTGGCAAAAATGAGTAGTGCCTGTATTTCAAAGGGACAGCCTAATTACATTCTGTGTCACGCTAAATCTCCCTGAGAACTACGTTAAGGGTACGCTTTTCTGTGGAGTGCTCAGCCACTTGCAGGATAATTTTACAAGAAGGCTGTTCCATTGATCGGATCAACAGGAATTCTCCTCGTCGTAACTGACGCAGTGTCAGTATGTGTATATGATTTATTTATAAATATATTTATACGTATCTTGTGATTACTTTGGTTTTCTGAATCAGCAACAATTTGAGAGTTTTGTTAACGGGATTCACTACATTTCACTGATAGCCTAATATCCGATTTATTGTTATATTTTTAGTTTGTGTCTACATGCTACACCCGCCCCAACTGGTTTTTAACACTAACTTCATGTATTTATTTCATCAATTATGTTTTACTTGCTAAAATATTCATAACACTTCAGGTTGCACTTAAAAAAAAAAAAACCTTTTAAACATTTAAAAAGAAAAATAACATACACCCAAACAGTCAATAGAAACTTTTGAATATTTTGCAAGCTGGAAATATGTTTAGTTATCTGAGGACGTTTTTCTTTTATTCATCACCGAAATATCCGGATAAACGAGTTTAGGACGAATATAGGTAAATAGAAATCGCGCAATAATAAAAAGCAAACAATATAAAACGTAATATCAAAATAGCTATCTCGTCATTGATGACTTTGAATCATGTTTCATTTTCTTTTAAAGTTGTCTTCCTGTTTGTTGCTCGTCGAGTTTACGAAAGAAGATTTGTCACTAAATCTGACTCAAGTTATACTCTACCATGTTAAAACGATAACGAAACGTGGAGAATGTTGTCCTAGATATAACCGTCTGATATTAAATGAAATGTTAAACACTTACAGTATGCAAATTAGATGCTCCAGTTGTCTGGAATTACTAGATTTGACATGTATATAAATATATCGGCTGCTAGTTTCTGTTATATTTAGTCAAGTTATGTGGACACATCCTATGAGACTCAACTTGGTCGAAAATTTCGACCATTAATCATGCTCATCGTTTTACAGAGAAATAGGTATACTTTTGACATGATTGCATAACTACCATGCATGTTTTTATACAAAAAGATGTGGTGATTACGGTTGGAACGTCCATGGTCACAGGTCGCTCGATAGATCCATCACCTGGGTTTAAACAACAATAGTAAAAGCAACATGAAATCTCATTCAGTACAAGTTTTCTCTTGACCCACAAATCGTTTACAAGAAAATGAAATACTATCCATTCAGTAACTCTGGATTGTTTTGGTCTAAGATCTGGAATTAAGGTAAAAATTTCAACAGTATAGCATTACTACTGAATGCAACCAGGATAGGACATTAAAAATAAACATTCCATTACTTTTGGTGTGGGCAAATTGTACGATGAGAAGAAACTTACATGTACATCAATGTTGACTGTACTGATGATGGTCGACATTCGATAGAAACATAACTTTGCACATTTATTTCAAAGAACAATGTCAATTTAACATTGCATTCTTGTAGCCAAGAATGAAACCTTCTTTGCAGGAGATATAGGCTTATTGCTAACTTAAACAAACAGACAGACAGACAGACAGACACAGACAGACACAGCCACACTCTCTCACACACACACACATACATACACACACTAACATACATACATGCACGTAACTACCCCCTCCAAATATATATGCATTTCTTTTAAGTTAAAACCGAATCTGAAAATTTGTCTCGTGACCCCCATAATCAGCGAGAGTATTGAGGGACAAATGCTTCGAGACCAGCAGAATCTCAACCCTGATTATAAATTCACATTTATACCAATGGTTATTACTACACTTAGCATTCTTAGTAAATTATCACAAGCGAATGTTTATATTTTAGGCAATGGAAGAGAACGTTTAACATACACAAATACGGATCTATTGACGGGAATAGTAAATATTTACAGTTTCAGAAATCTAAGAATTAAGAAAAAAATGCTAGTACAGTTCCATACATACATACATACATACATAAAATACATACATACATACATACATACAAACATACATACAAACATACATACATACATACATACATACATACATACATACATACATACAGAGGTGAAGAAAAGGGAGATGGGCCTAGCAGGACTGAAGGAGCTGAGTAAGATGACACAGAAGGTGGGCGGTGACGTAAATTATTATCCCCGAAAAGGGTTATGGAAAATATGGAAAAGAAGACCATTACCTACAAGGTGTACTCAGTGGAGAATAGGGAGGTGGAGCGGATGGAGATGGAAAAAGTAGAAAAAGCATTGAAGGGGATTTCGAAGGAAGTGACATACATAACGAAAGGAAATGGATATGGGACGGTGGTTGTCCAGTTTAGGACAGCGGAGGAAGCAAAGAGGCTGGCGAGTGCAACTGTAAAAACGGAGGAAGTGGTACTTCTACCCATGTACCTTGGAAAAAAGACTTCTAAGGTGAGGGTAGAAGGAATTCCACCCGATATAGAAGTGGTTTGGGTTGCGGCAGCCGTCCTCGTTGAAAGTGAGGAGGAGGTGGCTGTCCTCCAAGCCACGGAAACGGAGGGCGGAAGATGGAGAGGAAAAACACTGGACCTCATTATACAAGCAGAGGAGAGGCAATTGGAGAGTTTGGCGGAGATGGTAACATTGGGAGAGATTGTGTTAAGAGTGTGGATGGAAGGCAGAATCCGACGATGTTTTAGATGTGGCCAAAAGGGTCATATTAGAGCGCACTGCCCTCTGCAGAGGAAAACGACAGAAGAAGCGGTGGTGGAGACGGAGGAGAAAAGGAAAGAAGTACAGATAGATGGAAGGAACAAGGAGGATGAATGGACAGTGACAAAGAATAAAAGGAAAAAGAGAAAGAAGAGAAAGAAGAGGAAGAACAGTCAGTGTGATGTTGGACCCCAGACCAACTCCATCATACCCAAGACCACCCAGACCCACCCTCCCTATACAGACACCAAACCCACCCACTCCCTCTCCCCACAGGAAAAAAAAGAAAGAACAGACACCGCAAAATTTACAAGAC
>NC_068985.1:59674804-59675760 GCF_001194135.2 Octopus bimaculoides | reverse complement strand
ATATATATATTCATTTAAATAATATGGGTGGCTTATTAACAATTTAACAGCCTAAAGGCAAATTTATAGACCCCACTAAAGTGACACTAAAGTGACACTATGTGGCATCGGTATTGCTAGAAATAAGAGTCAAAACAACTCAATAGCCACAAATCCACTATCTTAATGACTGACAAGGGAAATAAGTTACCTAGAGGACAGCCAGATCACCAGTGATTTCGAATCTTGATGCAGACCATCTTAGTTCTCATCGGTGGCTCTTACCATGCCTAGGGTTAAACTTAACTCATCTTGTCAGCTTATAAGAAAAACGTTATACGCTGATTTCAAAAACGGTAAAAGTGAAAGCTATAAATAATATGGGTAGCTTATTAGCAATTTAACAACCTAAAGGCAAATTTATAGACGTCACTAAAGTGACAGAGAGTACTAAGCGGTACCGGCATTGCTAGAAATGAGAGTCAAAACAATTCAATGGCCACAAATGGGTTGTTTTAACTCTTATTTTGACTTATGCATATTGGAGTGTGTGTGATAGATAGAAACTGAAGAATAAGAATTAAAAATAATAATCAAATGATAATAAAATAAAAATGTTTTAAAGGTGTGTGAAACATGTCACTGGAAGTAGAGGGTCGTGTCGAGTTCAAATGGAGTTTGAGTTCGAAGAGTAAAAAATGTAGCGCAGTTCAAGGCGAAGTCTGGTGTTGGTGGATCTTTGGTGTAGGGTAAGGCTGAAGACTGTGAGGTGTGAGGTGGGGTGGCCGGCCAAACAAAAACGACGGGCGACGGGGTATGCCTTCGCCGACGAACGTCCCAAAGGTGCTCCGTGAACCAGTCGGCTAGCCGACGGCCCGTCTAACCAACATATAGATCTTTGCGTAGATTGCATCGGATGCAGTATATAAGGTTGAATGAAGTGCGGGAGAAGGAGTTCCGGGTGTGGAGGGTATATA
>NC_068985.1:59668320-59674111 GCF_001194135.2 Octopus bimaculoides | reverse complement strand
ATATATATATATATATATATATATATATATATATATGTGTGTATATATATATATATATATGTGTATGTGTATGTATGTATGTATGTATGTATGTATGTATGTATGTATGTATGTATCTATCTATCTATCTATATGGTACCTACCTAACATACATTCTTACATAAATGCAAACATATGTACGTAAATACATGCATACATAGATACATAACACTCGCATATATATATATACAACCATGCATACAGATGAGTATTTGCTGTTAGAAAGTAATAAATTCCCATTCCGTTATTCTTTTATTCCGAAATAGGAATAATTGATAGATAGACTCAGAACTAAACATCCAGAATAATAGAATATGGCAGAAGAGTAGGAAGGAATATGAAATCATCTCTTCTGAACACAGCTGTACTACTACTACTACTACTACTACTACTACTACTACTACTACTACTACTACTACTACTACAGCTGCTGCTGCTGCTGCTGCTGCTGCTGCTAGTAGTAGTAGTAGTAGTAATAGTAGTAGCATAGTTTAATTGATAAATTGATAAGGACAAAAAAGGAAACCACATATATCTATCGATCGCATGGATTTCTAATGACGTCATTGTAATTGAAGAAAAGGAAGATCAAAACAGAGAAGAAAACGAAGAAGTAGAATAAGAGGAAGAAGAAGAACAGCAACAACAATTATCACAAGAAGACCAAAAAACACCCCAAAAAATCGACAAAATAATAACAGTAATAAAAACAAGAGGAAGTAGAAGACGAAGCAGCTTTAAAGATTAAAGAAAAGCAGATAAGATGTTAGATGAGATATCAGGAATAGGATTAAAGGTAAAAAAAAAATGTAGTGGGGCTGCGGTGGTGAGAAGATAGCAACAAAAATATAAATCTCTACTTTTTCTAGAAATATATTGACTGTAACAACTGTAATATATAGACCGAGACGATGATGATATCTATAAGGCGGCGAACTGGCAGAATGTTAAGACGCCGGGCAAATGCTTAACGGCATTTCATCCGTATTTAAGTTACGAGTTCAAATTCCGCCGTAGTCGACTTTAGTCGTTATCTTTTCGGAGTCGGTAAAATAAGCACCGGTTGAGCACTGGAGCCGATGTTGCCTCTCGCCCCCCGAAATTACTGGCTGCATGCTGGAATTTGAAACCAATTATTATAATATATGCAGTCCAACAAATATAAAATAAACACAGTAACAAATACGATATGGATTATGTCATAATATATACACTGCAATAACTATAATGTATAAACTGTAACACAGTCTATATATTGATTTCAAATTTTGGTATATGGCCAGCAATTTCGGGGAAGGGGTAAGTCGATTGCATCGATGCTAGTACTCAACTGGTTCTTATTTTATCGACCCCGAAAGGAAGAAAGGCAAAGTCGACCTCGGCGGAATTTGAATTCAGAACGTGAAGACGGACAAAATGCCACTAAGCGTTTCGTCCTGTTTGCTAAAGATTCTGCCAGCTCGCCGCCTTACACAGTTTATATATTATTGGTAAGTGGGGCAGACAAATGAAGGAACTGTAATGTGGTTGTGCAATGGGACTGCATCTTGAATACTGGGGAAAATTACTTGGTATTTAAATAGTGTTATGAAAATTCTTCATTTAAGAATCATAATTTCATAGAGTTACTACGCAGTTTCACATACTATGGAAGATAAAAACTATTTTTATTATTTCATATTTAAAATTTGTATAAATGGGTTCCAGATTTTAGCATAAAGCCAGTAATTTGGGAGTAAGAAGCAAGTAGATTATATTGACCCCAAAACTCAACTTGTGCGTATTTTATTGACTCCGATAGGATGAAAGGCAAAATCAGTCTTGGCGGAATTTGAACTCAGGATGTTAAAGACGGGCAAAATGCCGCTAAGCATGAACATTATTGGTGGAGTCACAGTCTTGTTTTCTGGGGATTTCAGACAAACTCTGCCAGTTACCTGCTGATGAGTTAAGAGCATGCCTGAAAGAAACCTATGTTTGGAGATGATAGGAAATATTTTATCTTTCTACCAACATGAAAGGTGTGCTTAATAGAGGTGCCCTTGCAACCTAGCTTGCAAATGTTTTATTTCAGACAGGGGTAACTGTCAGCTGCTACACTGCGAGTGATGTTAAAGCAAACACACACACACACACACACACACACACGAAAATCAAAACGCTAATATAAAATAATCATCAAACATCTCTTAAAATACTATGGAAGTTCATCCTAGTCTCTTACATAATTCTAATTACTCCGAACGTCTTCTGAGTTTACCACGCTGGTCTCCAGTGACTGTATCGTGCAGGATATTAAGTCCGGCATCACGCAACGGGCACCAGTCCAATCCAGATAGGTTAGTTGACATTGTTGACATTTGCGATGCTGTCAACTTTTCAATAGAGTGTCTAAGGTCTCTTCTACCCACTCTTGCCTCTACAATCGGAACTCGGAGCAATCATTATGCTACTGGTACGATATTTTACTGCACCCAAATAGTGAAACAAAACAAGAATGACTGTCAAATATCTTCTTCTCCATGTGACCGTAGCCACTTATATACCAAGGAAAATGTCTTCATTCCACATAGCCCTAACGAAGGCGCTGATTGAAACTAAGTTTACAGGGCAAACTGCTTTCTCCAAACTGATATTTCAATATTAAGTATCGGCGAGGCAAGCTAACTGGTAGACTCGTTAGCACGTCGGTCAAAATGCTTAACCACAGTTCTTCCGTTCTCTATACATTCTGAGTCAAATACTGAAGTCGACTTTATATTTCATTCTTTCAGAGTCGATAAAAGAAGTATCATTTGAGTATTGGGTCGATGTAATCGGCAATCGGCTTCCCCTACTCTCAAAATGCTGACCTTATGTTAACATATGAGAGAATATGAAGTATAGGTACTTCCACTCAGATTTTACATGTATACCACACACAGTCATATGCACACGCACTTGCTCACATGCACATGCACAAAACATTCATTCGACCTACAACAAAGACGAGCAAAATCTTCCCGAAACGAAATATATTACCGTTTTCAAACGAATCCATTGTATATGACGTGGACCAAGATATTGTATTACTGACAATAAATAAAAGGGAGAGTCTTAGCCTGAGTATCTTTGAATATCGTTTTGCTTGGTTTGATCAGACTTGACGTTAACAACAGCTACAATAAGAATCATGTCCGTCTCAACGATTCACGTTCACACTGACATTTCAAATAGGTTTTAAAACTATTGTTATGACGTATAAGTGAGAAGGTAATGTGTCATATCTCGTCGGCGGCGAGCTGGCAGAAACATTAGCAAGCCGGGCGAAATGCTTAGCAGTATTTCGTCTGTCTTTGCGTTCTGAGTTCAAATTCCGCCGAGGTCGACTTAGCCTTTCATCCTTTCGGGGTCGATAAATTAAGTACCAGTTGCGTACTGGGATCTATCTAATTGATTGGTCCCCTCCCCCAAAATTTCGGGCCTTGTGCCAAGAGTAAAAAAGAATACATTCAGCAAATAATATGAACCATGGCATTGTTGACTCCAATATATATTATGTCATCACAGTATTATACATAGGTGTAGGAGTGGCTGTGTGGTAAGTAGCTTGCTTACCAACCACATGGTTGCCGGTTCAGTCCCACTGCGTGGCACCTTGGGCAAGTGAGTGGATTTGGTAGACTGAATATATATGTATGTATGTGTGTATATGTTTGTGTGACTGTTTGTCCCACCAACATCGCTTGACAACCGATGCTGGTGTGTTTACGTCCCCGTAACTTAGCGGTTCGGCAAAAGAAACCAGTAGAATAAGTACTAGACTTACAAAGAATAAGTCCTGGGGGTCGATTTGATTCGACTAAAGGCGGTGCTCCAGCATGGCCACAGTCAAATGACTGAAAACAAGTAAAAGAATAAAGAGTATTATAATACATTACATTAGTTTCAGATTTTGGCATAAGAGCGGCAGTTTCACGGAAGTGGGCAAGTCGATTACATCGACCCAAGTACGCAACTGATACTTATTTTATCGACCCCAAAGAGATTAAAGGCAAAGTCGACCTTAGCGGAATTTGAACTCAGAACATAAAGACACGAAATACTGCTAATCATTTTGTCCAGCATGCTACTGCTACTGCCAGACCTCCGCATTATACTATTCTGATAGTTTAAATTATAATCTGCCCAGACTGAACTTCGACTCTCATCCACCTGGTGGTCATTAAAGCAAATTACAAATCAGAAACAGAACTCTGTGTGTATGTGTGTGCATGCGTGTTTGTGTACGTGCTCGTGTGTGTGTGCTCATGTGTGTGTGTGTGTGTGTGTGTGTTGTGTGTGTGTGTGTTGTGTGTGTTCTCGTGTGTGTGTGTGTGTGTGTGTGTGTGTGTGTGTGTGCGTGCGCGGGTGTGGGTGTGTGTGTAGTGTAGCGTATCAATATTTTGATTTTCGCTATTCTGCGTGATTGCAATATTTTAAGCTCGATGTAGCAAATGATTACAAACATCAACAGGCGTTTTGCTTGTTAAATTCAACTGATAAGAGAGTTGTTTCTACTCAGCTCTAAAGACGAAGAGGTGACTACTACTGAAGAGGCGAGAATTACGCCGAAATATAGTATCTAGTAGTCCACTTATGTCCTTCAGTGCAGGTGTGTTGTTTGCAGTCATAGTGTACAAAGAAAGGTCGACCTCCTATACGACTCCCAATAGCGAAGAACCTTGTACACGTTCGAGAGTATAGAAACAAAGTAAGAACAAATACACACCTCAATGTTTTGATTCTTGTTGTACGTAGCTCTTTATCAATTAAAAGGAAGTGGAAGCTTCAGTAAAAAAGTTCTCCACCTCGATGAACAAGAACTGGTATTAGCGTGGGATCAAAGAACTAGCAGACAGTGCAACACGACGGTGCAACACGATGCTTCTATTGCGAATTGATAAATAAAGTAAGTTACCAAAATATTGCAAACATTTTGACTCCACACAATATATGTATACATACTAAAACACACACACACACATACACACACACACACACACACACACACACTCACACACTCACACACACGCACTCCCCCCAGTTGACGTCATATGAATTTATACACTTCTTGAGAACATGAAATAATTCCAAAACAAAAAACGGATTACTTCATGTTCTCCAGAACTTTATAAATTCTAGTGACGTCAGCAACATACAATTATCATTGGTATGAATAAAGTTTCTAAAATGGATAGAGAAATTCAAATGGTTGCTTTGATTCAATGGCAGAACACCTATCATGCTTCCAGGAGACGTGGGTCTGAGTTCAACGGGCAACCTTTTAATTTTTCTATCCAAAAGATTTTTTTAACCCAACATTTACACGCTATTATTTGTAGCTTTATCATCTACTTCGAGATCCACTCTTCCTCCCTCCAAAAGAACACACACACATACACACAGATATATATATATATATATATATTTGTAGGATATGTAAATAAGCTACGATGAAAGTCTATATTAAACGCGGTATTAACACAGTAAAAGTTCCAGTGACATCCACTGCTGCAGACTGTAGCTACAGTACTTTACAACTGGGTATTTTTAGCAAATGCAGCAGGTAGTAATTGTATAGACACCTGGAGTTTCAACGATCTTTATTGTTTATATAACATACCACTATGTATATATATATATATATATATATTTGTGTGTGTATGTATGCATATGTAATTACGTACTCATTCAAGAACAAATGTATATATATATATGTGTATATATATAT
>NC_068985.1:59666598-59667784 GCF_001194135.2 Octopus bimaculoides | reverse complement strand
GGTGTCCGTCTGAAAGCAGCCATCGCAGAACTATATACAAAAGTCATAGACATCACAGATATATACACAGCTTTCAACAACAAGAACCATCAGTTTTGTTGCGAAAGATGAGAAGGAACCAAAACTAGTAAAAAAAAAAAAAAAAGAGAAGAAAAGAAAATGATGTCGGTCATGACGTCACAACCGTTCTGATATTCCAGTCTAACCTCGCCCATCACCAAATTTTCTCTCTCATTACAACTGACATAACACTGCCTCTCGACACTGGCATTTAGTCTTGTTTTAACCACTTATACGCACAAACACACACACACACGCACACACTTCATATACATATATATGTATGTATGTATGTATGTATGTATGTATGTATGTATGCATGTTTGTATATATATATATATATGCATATATATAATAAAATTGGAACGATACGGAGAAAATCAACATGGTCCCTGCGCAAGAATGACACGCAAATTCGTGAAGCGTCCCATATTTTTCTATTTTTGTTGGCAGTGCCCCAGCATGGCCACAGTACTTCAGCTGAAAGTAACAAAAGAGTAAATATGTGTGTTTGCGTGTCTTGAAAATTCCTAACTTTGGGTAAAAGAATATACAAGAGGATCAGTTTGTTATGATTTTATTCAACGTATTCCCCTCTCAAATTCGTACAATTACTGCAGCAGTCCTTTAGTATTTTTTTTAAGTCCCGTAAAAGAACTCGGGAGATTGGCACTTCAACCGGTCCTTTCACGACAGCCTTAAAGCCGACAACCTTACATCAACCCTCGTATACACACGCACACACACACATATATATATGTATGTGTTGTGTGTACACACACACACACATACCCTAACAATTACATTACAGTCACACACTCTCTCTCACTCGAAATGTGCATAAACACACACACACACACACACACACACACACACACACACACACACACACACACACACACACACACACACACACACACACACACACACACACTTGTGTACCTATGTATTAATTACATATGTTACAAGCTACTCGTTTCACGTTTCCAATAATCAGAATTCTTGTACTTATTTTCTTTCTGTCTTGTTTGTAAACACAAACATCTAACAGCCTATATTTTATCATGTCTGTCTGTCTATCTGTCTGTCTGTCTATCTGTCTGTCTGTCTATCTGTCTGTCTGTCT
>NC_068985.1:59665574-59666588 GCF_001194135.2 Octopus bimaculoides | reverse complement strand
CTGTCTATCTGTTTGTCTGTCTGTCTGTCTGTCTGTCTGTCTGTCTGTCTGTATGTATGTGGCATGTATGCATATGTATGCATGTATGCATATGTATGCATGTATGCATATGAATAGTGAATTTGACAGCCAGGCAGAGAGATTGACTGACAGATTGATACATACATACAGAAAAATAAATACAAATAGACACACAAGCAAACACGATGAAGGAGTCCTCAATGTGGTCGCTCGATATGCTTGAAATAACAACCAAATCTTTCAAAAATTACTCTTTCCAAACTTTCCTTTAAAAAAAAAATATAATAAACCACTTCTCCTATTATGAGAAAGACAATACATGGTGCGTATGCGTGGATGCTTGTTGAACCAACAAAGAAAATGAGGCAGGCCGCAATGTGGTTGGCCGGCGTGTTACAAATATCAACCAAAGCCTTGAAAATTAATTGTTTTTTCCAAAATTTCACTTTCTTAAGTCACCCCATACCAACTTTAAAGAAATAAGAAATGCGTATACCAAAGAGAATGTGATGCTTTCAGGCATCAAGTAATAAAGAACTCAAGCTAAACACTTTCTTTCAGCCTTGTCCGACGAATATTGAATAACATCTCTATAACTGTTCGTTAACATGAACTGTCTTGAGAGTAAATTTATGATATTATATAAATAATATTATCACTTTGTTAATGAATGCAGGCATTCCCCGTGGTGCAGTTACCGCAGGTTACAGCATTTCGAGCTTATGAAAATAGTCAAGTACGAAAATTAATTTCGGAATACGGTTTGTTATTTCGCATTCACGGAAATCCGGGTTGCATAATTTTGAATTGTTAATTTAAAACTATATTTTCTTCTTAACTGAATGGGCACTGGCGTTTTAGTTAAGATCAAACTATATAGTAAACAATTAGAAAAACTACCATCACATTATAAACATACATGCACACACATACAAAGATGTATATATATATATATATAATGTACATGAAGTGATTATATATATACATATATAT
>NC_068985.1:59663127-59665487 GCF_001194135.2 Octopus bimaculoides | reverse complement strand
ATATATATATGAGATGCAACACGAAATTATATATATAACTTAGATAACTTAGATTGGTTTCGACCTTTATCGGCCCAGGTCATGACTAACTCAATAGCACCACCTGGAAAAGTCTTTTAATTAATTATTTCAGGACACCATGGACCACTCAAAAAGAGAGTTGTTGTTGGTTGAGACGTATCCAGGTGTAGGTGGTTTATCCGGTATTTCCTGGAGGAATTTGTGAGGTCATTTTTTACTTTAATTTGTAGGGGATGCATTGCACGGGGGCCTAGTCTTGGGTGAATTGTAAACATAATACCGATATCATTTGGACAATATTTGTGGAATATTTTCCACATGGTGCAAATAATGTATCGCTCACGGTGGTGTTGCAGAGAATAGAGCTTCAGCTGTTTGTGGCGCTTCGATCCTCATTATTTCTTATTTTTTGTAGGGGGATCACAATGGGCAACAGTACTCGAGGTGGGGCCTAGTGAATGTGGAGAAGAGAAGGATGATGGTTTCATGATCTCTAGATTGAAAAGTTCTGAGGATCCATGAGCACGTTCTACGAGCAACATCGACTTTTTTGTTGATGTGCACACTCCAGCTAAGGTTGCTGTCGACAGCTACACCTAAGTCTCTGATATTATCCAACAGTTCAAGTAGGTCTCCCGACGTAGCGTATATAGTTGTTTGAGTGTGCCCTCTTTCCCAAAGTGGATGAGCACAAATTTTTCTTCGTTCAACTGCATATTGTATTTTCGTGCCCACTGGTTTACTGCACATAGGTCCGTTTGAAGCATCGTTCGATCACATGCTCCCTTAATGACATTCTGGAGTTTAGAGTCATCTGCAAATATTTTAATGGTGTTATGTTCAATGGAATCTGCAATGTCATTGATACAGACAATAAAAAGAAGTGAACCCAGCAGAGTACCCTGCGATACTCCGCTGATGACTTTTGCTGGTCTGGAGTGGATGCCATGAACCACAACATACTGGGTCCTGTTTCTTAGGAAATACCTAATCCGTTGAAGTAGCTTTATACCTACTTCAGTGTTGGATAGTTCCCTTAACGATATATTGTGTCCACTTTGTCAAAGGTCTTGCTGAAATCAAGGTATTTGACATCCGCGTTGGAGTCCTCACTTGGTTCATTTAAGATGTCACCAAAGTGGTGGAAGAGCTGTGTTAGACAGTCCCTCCCACTACGAAAGCCATGCTGGTTGCAATTTAGAAGATGATTTTGTTCTAGGAAGGCTGTTATTCTTGATCTCAACAGGTTCTCAAAGGATTCAAAGAAGCAAAGCTGCTTGAGTCAATTGAATCAAGGTCACTGAAAACAGAGCAGTATTGACTTTGTGGGATCTCAGCCATGTTTTTGGCATTACCGTGAAGGATGCCGTTTCCGTCAACCAGTGGGCCAATAGAGGAAACTGTTGTCCTCTGTGTTTTTGCAAAGGAGTAAAAGACCTTAGGATTATTCATTATATTTTTAATAGCCCAAGCTTCTTCTGCAGCTCTTTTGTCGTTTATGAGTGTTCCCATACCGTCCTGCAGTTGTTGTTTCTTTAATTCCAAGGTTGTTAATTTTCTCAATTGGGGGTGATGCTGATGGTGGTATTTTAGAGTGTTGATTTTTCGGTTTATTCTTTTTATTCTCCAGGTGAGCACATTTCTCTGTTTTGGAATCCTGCATCTACTGTTATTTATGAGTCGTGTGGATGTGTTTTGAGCATATCTGGGTGCCTGTGTCCTCAAATCGTTGCCATGCGTTCGTGTTCATTGTGGTATTGGAGGAGGCAAGGGTGAAGGACCAGTCCACTTGCAATAAGTTTTCAGTGATCTCACTCTAGTTTGGCTTGTGTAAATTCATATCAAATGGGTGCATTGGAGTTTGTGATCTATGCCAAATTTTTGGATGCTGAAGATGGAGGTTACAGACTACGATGTCATGATCGGACAGGAGGGTTCTTTCCACTGTGATGTTATGAACAGTGTTAGCATGGTTACTTAGGACTAGGTCCAAGACACTTTGGCTGTTTCTGGTTGGTTCATGGACGAGTTGTGACAGGAAAAAATTATCCATAAATTTAAAAAGTAACTCCACTGCTGCTTTGTCTGAGCTTGAGGTGAAGGTTCTTGGTCTAACAATATTAGTGAACCAATCTACAGAGGGTAGGTTGAAGTCACCTATCATCAGAATATTTCCTGGGTTACATTGCAGGAGGAAAGATTTGATCTTCTCGAGGTTTCTGGGGAGAGTACGTCTTTTCTATGGTGGCATATTTTTCCCAATATTGTAAGCAAAAAATTATGAACATAGAAAGAAATTATACATTAATCGCTATTTTTGTAAGCAGTTGTATCCGTAA
>NC_068985.1:59661174-59662578 GCF_001194135.2 Octopus bimaculoides | reverse complement strand
ATGTATGTATGTTTGTATGTATAAGCCAATGAGGGAGACCTCTACATGGTAGCTAGACCTGGTAGAAATTGCAGCAAATCTCCCTCAAAACACCCTACTGTCTTAATCCGACAATTCTGCCTATTATGTAGTTTCAATAAGAAGCTGTAACTAAAGATTAAGATTATTAACCCTACAGAGAGAGGGAGGAAAGAAGTGAGACCGCATAGCGACGGTTTTGGCTTACTATCATCCTGTACACCCCTTGTTGCTAACGAAATGGTATATGCCGGCTGTCTGAGCAACTGGTTGTTTTAATGGCGGAACAAACAGGACATAAAGATTACAAAAATAGCGATTCTCACTTTGAAACTAACGCTCCCTCATGTATCCATATTTAAAATTTCAGCGCGATCGGATGAACAATACTCGAGTTATAAGCGCACAAACAGACAGACAGAACGGATTTTATATATTAAGAAGAAGATATATCATATAAGTATATTTTTACATATACATTCACATACACACTCACACATGCGCGCACGCACATAGTACACGTACACACATACTTATATAATCAGTGTGGAGTTTTAATCATTAATTCTTCATTAGTAGTTCAAAATATTAGATAGCCTGCATGCGAACGCAACAATGACCACACTAATTATTTGTATATTTGCGTATCTTATTAGCCATAGTCATCTATAATTAGGCACACACATTTGTATATATACACATATATGTTTATATATATATATATATATATATATATATATATATATTTATGTATACACATATACATACCTATATATTTATATATACATATATACAATATATATAAATACTTTAATGGAATAACATAACCGGAATCTTCTGTAATACAACCTACTAGATAATATTCTGAAAGTAGTTTCATGGTACTATAAGACAAAATAAATAGGAGTTAAAGCCACTGCATATACTCAATGTATGTGATTCCGACACAATGATATAAGGCGAGTACTTTTTGTCGAAATGATACAAGCATGTTGAATAAGATAATGTAGAAGAGCCCGTGATACCAAATTACTGAGCAAAGGGACGTGATTCCATGTGGACTGTTAAAAGCTGTTAAAAATTGTAAGCAAATGTCCTTCAAATCGCTCCCTGTCGGACATATAGGATAATGTAGTCCTTAAAAGACGACATGATCACAACTGCAACACCGATCATAGGTTTGTCTTAGCAAGACGATCTGGCAGCAAGAGCAACAACAGCTATAACAACAGGCACGTAATATGTAGTCACTTTTCTGTTATCTCTCGTACAACAATCTCTATTTCCCTTTCCAGGCACTATACACACAGACACAATTATGCGCACAAACACACCCACCCTCTCTCTCTCTCTCTCTCTCTCTCTCTCTCTCTCTCTCTCTCTCTC
>NC_068985.1:59658515-59660942 GCF_001194135.2 Octopus bimaculoides | reverse complement strand
AAAAAAAAAAAAAAAAAAAAAAAAAAAAGAAATGGAAAAACTAAACATTGCATAATATTAGCTGAAACATTTCGGACAAATATCACAAGGATGTCAACAGCACCGTTAGGCGATCTCTTGAAAAATAGATAACCGTCAACTAAAATACCGGGTCGATTTCGTCTTGAATTTCCAATCGAAGATGTGTCCTGCTCACTTGTATTACTGTTCTTATGTCATTTACAAAGGTTTCAATGCCCCAACCTCACATTTACTACGATCCATTTGTAGATAACGAAGTGATTAAAGACTGTTATGATGAACCGACACCCACAATCGTTTCGGTTATCAGCGATTCTACAACATTGAAGTGCTTTATTCATCTCAGTGTCTGATTCTTCTCAATCTAGCACCAACAAAGACCGTGACAAAATACGGAAATATAGAAAACCAAGGTCCATATCATACTCCCAGAGGGAATTCTGAAGAGGGGATGAAAAGAAGATCGAGTGTCTTGTACAAAAAATAGGACATACTATGTGAAGAGAATGTACAGTGAATAGAAAGTAAATACAGACTAATGTACGAAAAATAACTGAACGGTGATTGCGGATCGTGTGCCTGTTGATTGAAATGTTACAGCGATGACAATCCCGTCTTTTAAATCATACATCATGCAACTAGGATTACATTATCTGACGTGTCCAGTACGCTGTGATTTGACGTAGATTTGGCAACACATTTTAGCTGGTCAATCGACTGTGGGAAGATTTCCTCCGTGGCTAGTATCAAGTCTTGTAAAAGGGATCGCTGTAATGACTTAACTATGTATGGCTGAAGAGTCTGGATAATACTGAAACATGAGATGTTTCGGTATTATTAACAATAGCATATAAGAGATAGCAAACTACTTTTAGTTGAATGTCATTTTCCCATGTAAAAACTTCCCAAATAATATCAGCTTAATTCTACCAAAAGAAATATGATTTAGTAAGTTAGCTATTTTTTCTGGCATGTCTTTTATTTACTTGATGTTTGTTGTGGGGGATAGCAAAGGGAAACCGTTTGTTTCTGTGTTCGATCTGTTTACAAAAATAGACATATTGCAGGTTTGCAGATGTCGTCATTGACTAAAACGCAAGTGTTTATTGATATAAACGTCAGTCTTTATTGATATAAACGTTAATCTTTATTCACAACTTACTAAAGCTGTTATTAACTACAACTGAAAATATTGTTTCTTCGTTCCTTGCCAAAACATCGCAGATTTCTCACGCAGACAAAGTTTCAAGGTTATTCATAACAACAGGCAGCCAGTCATTTGACGACGGTGGTGGTGCTGTTGGTGGTGAGATTGGAGATGGTTGGCAGACAAACCCATCAAATAATTAACATAATTCTCCAAGAAAATTCTTCGGTGACAATAATCACGGATCAGTTAAAAAATTACAACTTAGTTGTTGTGTGATTAGATTGAAGATCGCGTGTAACCTTCCAGCACCATAGAGTGACACTACTGTATCTACAGAGTAAAATAATGGTAGCTAAGGGAGGACATTTTTCTGGCAAAATAATTTGAAATAACCTTGTAGCCTTCTGTGGATGTCAGCCTCCCTGCATTCATCCTTCGTCAACTCAATGATTACATGTTGCTTCTGCTTCGAACCAATTAATTCTCTGCAACGAAGAAGAATGAAAGACGGATTACTTGCATTATCATTATGCAGGACGACTCCCTTTGTGTTGATAGTTCATGTTCACACTTCTCTTCTCTATACAGTTTCCTAATCTGCTTGAGATGATCCTGTACAGCTGACCAACGTTTATTAAACCACTGGGATAAGTTCTCGATACTTGGACGTGGAACCTCTGCAAATGTAGTTTTCAATGCGTCATTATTGAAAACAGTTGATCTTCCTGATCGATACCAGTCCAAAGAAAAAAAAAAAAAAAAGGAAAATCGAAATCACCGTTTTTAAATTTGTTAAAGCACCTTTGGTATTTCCGAAAACTCAAATATGTTTTTCCTCCCATATATTGCATTGTTCTCTTTACAAAATTCGTAAAGCATGCAATGCGGAACATTCCACTCACTAAAGTCCTTCTCTTTAAAAGGCTGTGAGATAGAGCATATGCACACATAGCACGAGTCTACATTAACGCTTTGTCATTAACACTATGCAAATTGGTTGATTGCAAGGACTTCTTTTGTTGGTTTGTAAACTATTTGTTGCATAGCATAGAGACTGCTGGAATATACATTACTCTATTCCCAATGTATTTTGTCGGACTAAAGATTGTGGATGAAGAATTGTTTTCACTTTCAGAATTATCTGTGAGTTCCTCATTTTAAGTGGCCAGATATAACTTCCCTTGAAAACATGTCACTTCTCGGAATATATATATCTATATATATGTGTGTGTGTGTGTGTGTGTGTGTGTGTGTGT
>NC_068985.1:59648569-59652818 GCF_001194135.2 Octopus bimaculoides | reverse complement strand
TATGTATATATGTACGTATATATACATATATACATACGTATATTGATATATATATGTATATACATACATATACGTATATGCATATATACATATGTATATTCCTATATATATGTACATACGCATACACTCGAAGGCCAATTTCAAACATCTGCTGTACTGCAGTCCTCTGGTTGACACGATACTCGCAGGCATCACGAAAAGGTTTGGGCTCCTCCTAGAAGACCTGGAGTACCAGCTGGCCGCTGCCTTCCAGGCGAAGTTTTGCCAGTTCTGGCTTGAGCAGTGTAATAACAGCCAGGTTATCATGAAGACCGTCGTAGATTCAGCCCTAACGGAGACCAATGAGGAGGGTAGCAGCACCACCTTGAACGAGAATGAGGATGATGATTTCTTCAGCAACATCCCATTGATCCGGGAGAGCGGGAGCCACAGGTCACTGAAATCCAAGGCGCATAAACCTAGTGAAGACCTGGCTGAAGGCCGTCTCTAAGGACGTTCTGACTGAAGTCACCTTTTGGGGTATGTAGCCTTGATTGACCTGTTCTCCAAGTATAACAGCCATCCCATTCTGTGCTGCAGTTGAGTGCCTATTCTCTATAGACAAAAATATTTTGAGGGTCAAGAGAGTTACTCTGACAGAAGATAACTATGAGAGGCTGATGTTTATAAAGGCCATATTTTTGTAAAGATATTTGTAAACTAAAGACAAAGAATTCTGACTGAGACTTCTAAAGTCAGGTGCAGTGGAAATTCTTTCAGGCACAAGAGCTTTGACGAGGAGCCTCTAGTTGAAACACTTTCTTGCGGGCATTCGTTAGTTTAGTCAAAAATTACAATCTATGGGTTTCCTTATTACACCCCACCCCCACACATTTATGTAGGTATATATGTATGTACGTATCCACCTCTATATACGCACTTATATGTATGCATTTGTGTATGTTTGTATATGTATATGTATGTGTATTAGTATATATTTGTATGCTCGACTGTGAAAGTCAATATGTTTGTTTGATATTTATGTGCCTACGTCTTCTCTTTCTTTATTTCACACGTATTACTTTGTAACTTATTTTATTAATATTGCAACACACACTAAAGAAGAGCAACAGCTACTATATAAATATAACGTTAACCTTTGACGACATTTTACAATGACAGGTAGAAGATATTTATCAGAACTGGCTGCGTTCTTTTGTTTCAAACGTCCATTGTCTCCTATGTTAGAGTTTTCTTCAGTTTCGGGAAAGTAAAAAAAAAAAAACCGTAAACAACAATAACGACGACAACAACAACAACAACAACAACAACAACAATAATAATTTAACACAGACTTAGCGTTGTGTCAATGGTAGTCTTATTGGTTTCAGTATAAGTACAACGGGGATGAACTTTTGACATTCGTGGATGGCTAAAATACGTGACTGTAATCACGACTCTCTTACATCCGTTAATGTTGTTCTGACGCACTCGTATATAAATAAAACAACAATATCAATAAAAGATAATGTGGCTCTGTAGGTAAAAAGAAAACAAAATCAAATCATGGTTTTATAGATCGGATCCTGGAAGTAATTGCTTGATATCCTGCTGTAGAGGTTCAGTTTGTTTCTCTGAGCAAAATCTTGCGAGAGAATGATAGTGAACGATAATTGATAAAGTCTGTCAGCGGAGAAGGCACCAACCCTGTACTGGTGTATTAGCCTTAATCCTTTGCCCAACTTCATACCGCTTGCTTGCCCTTAGCAATCTTCAGCAAAGTCTCCTCTGCTGTAAGTATTTAGGCGAAACCTATTTCAGGAGAACTTCTCTTCTTGTTCCCACCAAACACAGAGGCCATGAAAGAAATATCTTTCTTCCGTTGTCTAAACCAGGGGTCGGCAAAGTGGTGAATGTTTATCCCAAGGGGTCTATCTGACTATTCTGAAGATCGATAAAAGCTCGAAACCATTAAGTCACGTGCCTTCACTTTGTCTGTCTGTCTGTCTGTCTGTCTGTCTGTCTATCTATCTATCTATCTATCTATCTATCTATCTATCTATCTATCTATCTATCTATGTATTACTTAAAGAGGCATCCTTTCATTTTTCATGATATGGCATCATCAATAATCGGGACCTTTGTGACGCAAATAATTAAGCGTTTTGCGGCTCCTTAAAACGTTTAGTAAATGTTTTGTTTTTCTTAGTAAAATTCAGAGTGTAAGTAATATTTATATGAGATTCTTGTGACAGTAATCGTGTACAAACGTGTGTCGTTGTTCCGTCACAAAGGATGGTGGCCTGACAAAATCATCAGATGCTTTGCAGTACTCCTCTCCGTTCGCACCGTTCTGAGCTCACACTCCACCAACTTCAACTTTGACTTGCATTCTACCAGGATCTACATCATAAAGTAATGAAAATACTCGCCAGGCAGAATATATTTCACAGTTATTATGGCACACCTTATCATCCTTCACGACATTCTACTTTGCATTTTAATTATCACAAGACAACTAGCCAATACCGTTGCTTACATCAGACATGGGCAACATTTTTTCGAGAGAAGCAGGCCGCATGAGAAATGACTCATCATCCGGTGGGCTGCACTATTAAAAGCATTCAAAGTTATTTTTCCTTTGGCGTTCTATTTAGAAAGTCCCGTGGATCGCAGTTTACCCATCATTGGTTTCAATAAATGCAGAGAATAATCTAAGAGTCACATTTAGAACAAAATCTAGTTTTATTCAGTTTAAGTCTATCGATGCTAAGTGAAAGCGTGTGACCAAGTGGTTAAGGTATTGCATTTACGATTACAAAATCGGGGTTTTGATTTCCGGATCGGGCGGTGCGTTGTGTTCTTGAGCAAGATACTTCATTTTATGTTGTTCTAGTTCGCTCAGCAGTAAATGAGTAACCATACGAGAGAGTGGTACCCCGTTCAGGGAAATGTTGTGATATTGGTCACTTATAAGCTATGGAAACCGGATAACCGCCTCGATCAGTCTTAGGACTCGATTCAGAAGTATTGACATTAACAGTGTTGGAGCTAGATAGCATGAAAGTCAACGAGACGTCAGTTAGAGTTTTCCAACTGACGTAGAGTTTATCAATATCGCCGAGGCCATACAGGTTGTTAGCTGTACAGACTGATATGCCTGTAGTATCGACGAGTAATCCAGCCGAGCGATTATCAGAGTAGCTGTATCTATGTAATCACTGTAGTATAACATATGTGACCAAATATTCCGTAAATACTTGTACCATTAGCGTAATCCTCGAGCAAACTCACTGTGAGGCAGCGTAATTGATAAAGGCGGTTATTTGAATTATAGGTACTCCTGCAAGCTCCGTCCAAAGTTTCCGTCCATCTCATTTCACTCTCAGGGCTGGGGGCGACTCCGGACTATATTAAGAAGACACTTGGTCAAAGACATTTAGTCATTTGGTGGAACTGAATTCAAATAATCATGATTGCGACGGAAACTATTTTGCCATCTCCTCATACTTGCATCGAAATAAACAAACAAAAGACATACCCGCAAATGCATACATACAGACACACATAAACATAAGGTATCTATACACACATACACTCCCGCGCGCACCGACACATACGCATACACCATCCACACCGACACATGCAAATTAAAAAACAAACAAACATAATTAACAGACATTCAGAAATTCAAATCAAAAAGGCAACAAAAGCTGGCAGTTGGTTTCTCTGAGTGTATTGTGAAGTATTTCTGTGTCGTTTTTAGTAACAGTCGTCTCCATGGCAACAAACAACATTGATGATTACAGTGCTGAAATGTACAAATAGAATTTGATTCCAGCAAATAACAAATGTTGAAAGTTAAACTGTTTTTTTTTCTCTCCCACCTTCTCTGAATTATAGAGAACAATTCGCTTACAAAATATGAAACAAAACACACACCAGTGTATATGTACAGTATGTATTATATATACACAGGGAGAACGATAATATGCACTACCAAAGAATGGTTTCTCTGATGGCGTATCTATCTATCTATCTATCTATCTATCTATCTATCTATCTATCTATCTATCTATCTATCTATCTATCTATCTATCTCTATGGACGGACGGTAGACGTGTCGGCTCCGTAAGTTTTGCCTTTTTCATGTTTTAAAAAGTTTGTTTGTAAAGTTTATTTTATATACAAAGTTGTATAACAACTTGTAGACTCTCTGGTGCAAGTTTTTTGCGACGGAAATCTGCCCTGTGTGGCACATTTCCAGAAC
>NC_068985.1:59638568-59642117 GCF_001194135.2 Octopus bimaculoides | reverse complement strand
AGTGATAAAAGCAGCTGATGTTGCAAAAGGATTGACTGTTATTAATAAACAAAGACCAAAGAAACTCGAAGAAGTGGAAAAGTTATTTCTTATTTTTATAAATGAGAAACAATTAGCAGGTAACAGTATCAGCGAAACATTTATTTGTAAGAAAGCATAAGAAATTTATAAGGATCTAGCCAAGAAAACCCTTGGTACAAGTGCTGAAAGTGATACTTTTAAATTCAAAGCTAGCAGAGGCTGGTTCGAGAAATTTAAGAAGAGAAGTGAAATACACAGTGTAATTAGACATGGAGAGGCGGCGAGTTCAAACAAGGAAGCGGCTGAGAAATTTGTGATTGAGTTTAGTGACTTGATAAAGGAAGGAAGTTATCTCCCCCAACAGATATTTAACGGGGATGAAACAGGATTATTTTGGGAACGAATGCCAAATAGGACCTATATTACTAAGGAGGAAAAAGGGATGCCAGGGCACAAGTCAATGAAAGATAAACTCTCTGTTTTGTTATGCAGCAACGCAAGTGGCAATTTGAAGGTCAAGCCATTGCTTGTTTACCATTCCGATAATCTGAAGGTTTTCAAAAGAAACAATGTGATGAAGAGTAAATTGCCTGTTATGTGGCAAGCTAATACGAAGGCTTGGGTAACCAGACAATTTTTTATTGCGTATATTCATGAAGTTTTTGCCCCGAGTATAAAGAAATATCTGTAAGAAAAAACTTGCCACTGAAATACCTTCTCGTGTTAGACAATGCTTCCGCTCACCCTCCAGGTTTGGAGGATAACTTAGTTGAAGAGTTTGACTTTATTCATTCAAATACCTGCCACCTAATACAACTCCTCTAATACAACCAATGGACCAACAGGTCATTGCAAACTTTAAGAAACTTTACACAAAAGCCCTGCTTCGAAAGTGTTTTCAAGTCACTAATGACAGTTAATTCTCAGAGAATTTTGGAAATATCATTTCAATATCCTGAATTGTGTTAATCTTATTGATAATGCATGAAAGCAAGTGAGTTTCAGAACCATCAGTTCAGCATAAAGGAAACATTAACCAGACTGTGTACCAGAACGTGACTTTGAAAGGTTTGAGACAGCTACAAGTACTGCTGCTGTCGAGGAAATTGCTATTGTTGATGAGATTGTCTCTATGGGAAAAACTATGGGCTTGGATGTCGACAGTGAAGATACTGAAGAGCTGGTGGAAGATCACGTACTGAGATTACCACTGCAGAGCACGTATACCTTCAAAATGAACAGCAAAAGACTTTGGCTGAGGAAATGTCTTCTGAGGAGAAAGAAGGAAAGGAGGGTGTCCTAAGTTTTTTTAATCAAAGACATTTGTGCTAAATAAGGTGATGTGCAAAGTTTTGTGGAAAAATATCACTCTGATACAGTGGTAGCAAATAGAGCAGTAAACCTTTTCAATAATAATATCATGTCTCATTTAAGGGACATTTTACAACGCAAGCAAAAACGACTAACATTGGACAGGTTTTTACTGAAAGCCAAAAGAAAAGAAAACCCAGAGAAAGATTTACTTGAGCCAGAGACAGAGAAGGGAAGAAACCCCTGAAAGTCAGTTACCAGAAGTTTTTATGGAAGGGGACTCCCCTTCTAAGAAATAACACACTTTTGTGTGTTATTTACAGTTTGAATAAACGTTTTTATAATAAAATATATAGTGTAAGCATATAAATAAGCATTCATCTGGTGCTTGGAAACGAATTAATGTCTTTTACATTAATTGGAATGGGGGGAAAATGATTCGGTTCTCGAACAGACTTTCAGAACAAATTATGGTCGAGAACCGAGGTTGCACTGTGTTCCCCAAAGTATATATACACATTGAATTATTTTTTTAAAAGTCAGAATTTATTTAAATACATATTTCATTTTCAAAATGTAATAGAATCGACAGCCAGACTTTAATTTATCTATAAACGTCTGTTTTCAAACTGATGACCGTTCTGGTCCAGATACTCCATCAGAACAGTCATCGCAAACATCAAGAAACCTTTCTTTCGGTATTTGTACGCATTCTCACTCAATAACTGCTATCAGTTCATCGACTGTTGCTGGCCTTATACCGTAAATTTTATCTTTTAAGTATCCCCATTTAGAAACGTTTTGTAATGTGAGATCTGTTGGATATCCTCAGGAAATAAAACTACTCATCGCAGTAAGTTCAAGGAAATGAGACCAGTATTAAAACAATAAAACAAGAATATTCCAATTAATCGTTTTGACGATAAGCCGCTCCATGCTGTATCTTCAGGGAAATTAACGACGTTCCTCCGTAAGATACGGATTCTCTGATTCCCGGTAGGTGCAACTGTGGTGTTAATCGAATCCTTTAATATATATGTAGTCTTATCACTCCAAATGATTGTTGCTGGAAAGTGTGCATCTGCTACACATCTTACTAAATGCCAATCGCAATACTCCGCTATTCGTCCCAGAACAGCAATGAGAGCAGGGATTACGCTTGAAAGATTGAAATGTAATTTTTCGAATGACAGTAAAACAAGTAGTAAAATATTATGTGTGTGTATATATGTGTGTGTGTGCGTGTGTTTGTTTGTGTGTGTGTGTGTGTGTGTGTGTGTATGTGTGCATGAGTGTATGCTTACGTGTTTGTATGTATATGTATTTATGTATATATAAAATATACTCATCTATGTATATATGTATTAATATATATTATACACACACATATATATGTGTGTGTGTGTGTGTGTGTGGCTGTGTGATACGAAGCTTGCTTCCCAACCACATAGTTCCGGGTTCAGTCACACTGCGTAGCACCTTGGGTAAGTCTTCTGTTATAGCCTCAGGCTGACCAAAGCCTTGTGAGTAGATTTGGTAGACTAAAACTGAAAGAAGACCGTCGTATATATATATTGCAAAAAGCAACACAAATCGCAAAGCAGACTGCTAATAAATGCGAAGCTTTACGAAACAACCACGAAACTAACGGTTACAAAATGTGGACGCCCAAACTGTTGATCCCGCCCCAACTTACTTGAAGGCTTGAATTTCCTTTTCAAACAAGGAGAGACGTTCACAATTAAAACTAGTTTCACTTGTACCTCTGAGTACCTAATTTATGTAATAACCCGCTCGGGTTGTGGACACAACTATATTGGACAGACGAGTATGGTCTTGAAACGGAGAACCACTCTACATAATGAGCAAATCCGTTTCCTGCAATACAGCGAAATTCCTCTCAGTGAATATATAGAAAAATGTGCAGAGAATATCAAACCAAATTTCACAGTCTTCCCCTTCTACCAGTGCAAAGACACAATTTCTCCACAAGAATGTTTAAATAAACTTTTTTCATCGAAAAATACAGAGCACGTCTTAATATGCATGCATAACCAACTTTTTTCTTACATATTTCAATTCACGATTACATCACTATACATAAATCCCCTAAGTTTTTCGAAACTTTTTTGTGTGTACACACACACACACACACACACACACACACACACACACACACACACACACACACACACATATATATATATATATATATAT
>NC_068985.1:59626545-59637316 GCF_001194135.2 Octopus bimaculoides | reverse complement strand
ATATATGTATATATGTATATATATATATATATATATATATATATATGTATGTATGTATGTATGTATGTACGTATGTATGTATGTACGTATGTATGCATATGTTTCTATGACTGTATTTGTCCCCTAACATCGCTTGGCAACCGAGGCTTGTGTGTTTGCGTCCCTGTAACTTAGGGGTTCCTCAAAAGAGACCGATAGAATAAGTTCCAGGCTTACAAAGAATATGTCCTGGGGTCGATTTGTTCAAATAAAGGCGGTGCTCCAGCATGGCTTCAGTCAAATGACTGAAGTAAGTAAAAGAATAAAATAATATATACACGAGTGAGTGGACATGTAATTCCCACATTTAGTGGGAGCTACAGTTTGATTCAGTTTCCGAAACTTGAAGTAGCACGAATCAAACGGGTTTTTTAAAATAGTAATAATGATAATAATAATAATAATAATAATAATAATAATAATAATAATAATAATAATAATAATAATAATAATAATAATAATAATAAATGCTCTGATGCAGCACCAGGTAGTGGCTTTCATGGCTTCTGATCTTAACTCACTGGAAGTGTTATGTACATTGTTTTCTCTTGGTATAAAAGATGGGCTACAGCAAATATTCTACTCAATACCGCATATTTGCTTGTCAGTTGTTTGAACCTAACTAGTTGAGCATGTCCCTTGGTGCCTGACGATAAGTGCATCTCTGATCACGTGCAGAAGTAATGGGGGAACATCATAGCCATGTGTTGAGAGGAATTCTTTGGGGTTAGAATAATTCCCTTATGGGAACATGAATGTTTCATTCAACATCCTCAAACAACCCTTATTCATGGGCCTTTTGAGCGGGATGAGCTATTCGACCTGAAGAAAATTCTAACTGGGCCCCACCTGCAAAGCCATGCGCTATTTATCTTGATATGAGATCATGTCGCGCATATATGATTGTGATGCATCTGCCCAGTGTACCCTTATCAAGGGTATATCAGGGGTACCCTTGTCATGATGGGTATATTGGGCTTCGTATATTTTACCCCAGTGTCGCTTTGATGGTATGCACTGCTCTCTCATTCAACAACAACAGCAATTAATTCCTTTATTGGCCACTAGGGCTTACATAAAACCAACATGAAATGACAAAACAGGACGATACAAAGTGTTTTAAAACAAGCATACGATATGATACTACACCCCTGAATAATGAGAATATCATTATCATTATTATTATTATTATTATTATTATTGTTGTTGTTGTTGTTGTTGTTGTTGTTGTCGTCGTCGTCGTCGTCGTCGTCATCGTTGTTGTTGTTATTGCTATTTCTCTTTATCACAGGTTTTGTTGGGACTCTTTGTTGGGAGTCTTTCATGCCTAGCGGACTTGCCACGTGCTTTCTGATACTGAACCCAAGGACCCAACAATAATTGGCACTATCTTCAACTTCCTTTTCCATAGCCGTGATATTTTGTATTTAAGAGGGTTGTAGTTATCTATCTTTTCGCCTTCCTTCTTAACTATTCGTGGGCCAAAGAGGCATGCAACATCAACTATATAGTATATGTGGTGCATCTTGTCCACCAACACGAGGTCCGGTTTGTTATGCTCTAGCACCTGGACTGTTTGGATTGGGAAATCTCAGAGGATTTTGTTATTCTCCGACTCCGCCACTCTCTGCAGTTTGTGCTCATACCATGTCTTGCCACTCTCTACCCTCCACTTTTCGCACAATTTCCAATGTAGTACTTTCGCTACCTGATTGTGTCGCCACAACTTATAATGCTTTTGGACAAGTCTAGGACATTCGTTTGTAATATGGGCAATGGTTTCATTTACTCTATTGCAGATGCGGCATAGCGGAGGCACTTGCTCATTCCTATGGTTGACCTTCCAGTTCGTGGCCAAAACTTGGTCTTGTGCTGCTAGTATGGTGCTCCCACCTATTTTTTTCCAGCAACTTCTGTTGTTGCTGCATGGAATTGAATGTGTAGTCTCTTCTTGCATAATTCGTTTCCATGTCCTTTTTGCATTTCTTCCTTTGTCTTCCCTTTTTTTTTTCTCTACTTTCAATACTCTCTCGTTCCTAACTATTATTAGCAATGCTTCCTTACTTCGGGCTAGGTATTTTATTGAGCTCTCGAATTCGATATGCATGCAGTCTTCCACACTTATCTGTCCTCTTCCCCCATTTACTCTCTTCGTGTATAGGTAACCAGTGTCCGCATGTCGATGATGGTCACCATGTATCGTTAGAAGCTTTCTTGACTTCCTGTTCATCTCCTTTAGTTCCTCTTCTATCCATTTCAGGATTCCAACGTCATACCAAACTATTGCGGCTGCACGCGAGTTTATTGCCGAAATTATGTTTCTGGCATTTTACTTTGAAGCCAATATTTTTCTCACTAGCCGCAGGTGCTCTCTTTTTCTATTTTCTTTCACATCGTAGTGTTTGATTCCATCTGCCTCAAGTATTCCCAGGTATTTATAACTGGATTGAGGTTGAATTGCCTTCATCATTTCACCACTTGGCGACCAAATGCCTTCTGTTCGGAAAAGCTTTCCTCGTCTCATCACCACCGTAGCACATTTTGAGAGTTCAAACTCCATCTTAATATCATTGGACAAAACCCCCTCAGAACATAGCAGCAGACTAAATACCGCTAAGCATTTCACTCGGCGTGCTAACGATTGTGCCACCTTGCCGCCTTGCTATCTCAGGAAACTGAAAGATTTTTGTTATTTGGAGGACACACACACACACACACACACACACACACACACACACACACACACACACACACACACACACACAAACATACACACACAAAATAGCTTCCATTTCGACAGAAACTTGTGCGTCAAAATGTAAACACTGCACTATTTCTGTACGAAAACTGCAAACCTGTGAGTAAAATTTAAAATTTTAATTACATATACATTCATATTTATACAAAACTTCCATATATATGCACATTGCTGTTTTTCTCGGTCTCTCGCTGATACATCAATAATAATTATAACTACGAAAAGAACATTAACACATGTCCATAGGCAGTATTCAGTTAAAAAAGTAAACGCTGTAAAAACGAACCCATAACAAAACCAACCCAGAGAGAAAGAACGGTGGACAGGTAACCATAAATACCATGAAATAGTTGATTCATGATTTGCAAACACTACTACGCAACATTCTTCCAAAAACATACAGGAATAAACTCATATCGTAAATACCCAACAAAATGAACAAACCCACAACATGTGCCATAGAAGGCCGATACTGGACAGAACACAACCTGCACTGCACAAATAATACACAATACAAAAACTAATGCAACAGAAGACTTATACCAAACCCCATAACAAAGTATACTGATACAATACAATATCCCCCACCCAGCCAAAAAATGCAGCACACCCCACCCCACCAGCACTAAGGTGCAACAAATGATGCAATAGAAAGTTGCTTGAAACTTACAGATGTCGACAAATAATAGTGGTGATGACGTTGGTGACGAACATTACCGCAGCTCAGTTTATGAGAGACAGAAGTTTCCGAAGAAACTCTGATTGTAACAACGAAAATGAAGCTGGCCCTTTAAGAGAAGGCCTCTCGCTCGGCAGTGGTTCAATACAGATGCAGACTGATCACAGCAGGTATCCTAATAACAGTATCAGCAGATAATAGAGGAGGAAGTGGACGAGTGAAGAAAAACAGGATAGTGATGCAGTGCTGCTTAGAAAGTGAACCTAACAGAAGGGGCTATAGAAAACGGATGTTAACACTTTGGGTAGAGAAATGTATGTTTAAAATGAATGAGCAGAGACTAGTAGATCAAGCTAATGCTATTAGGAGAAGAAAGTGGATGACAGAATTGGAGGCAGAAGAGATCACAAGAGAACTCGAAAAGAAAGACCAGGGAGTGGGAATGACAAACAACATAAGAGATACAGTTCAAACCAAAGAGGAATCTAAAGGAAAAAATAATAACAGCGCTACCAATAAGGAAGGGACAACTGGCACCAGTGACTTAAGTGATTTAAGTGAGGAAGGTCAGAAGATTTTAGATGAGTTTCAGGAAATAATGAGTAAAGAAGTAAGAAAAAGATTGCCAGCATTAAAAGGCACCAACAGAAGGAAGCTGTTAGAAATGACTAGGGAAGTAGATTCTGTTATCAGTAGGATAGATACTAAAAATATAGGAGACACTAATTTATTGATCTATGCAGCAGGAGCAATAAGCACTACAAGATTAGATATCTCACAAAGAAAGATTTAAAAAGAGCAAATGTGGAAAAGGGAGACTTTTAATAATACATACATACATACATACATACATACATACATACATACATACATACATACATATGTGTATGTATGTGTGTGTATGTCTAAGATATATTCATCTGATTCATCTGAATAAGATAGAAGCCTGAAAACTGAACAAGTTAGAAAACACGACACAAATCTTATCACGAGAAGAGATACTTAGTCAAAGAGAAAGGATTTGGGACAGTAATAAAAGAGTTACGACAACGTATCATAGCAGTAGCAAGCAAGCCCCAGAAAACTATTATTAGGGACAGTTAGGATCCTTACGAGGGTTCTTGGCATCTAAGGTTACTTGTAGCCCGATTTTAGGATTTTTTCTTTTCCAACAGTCTAATCTGTTGTGTGTATATGAAAATAATAATAATAATAATAATAATAATAATAATAATAATAATAATAATAATAATAATGATAATAATAATAATAATAATAATAATAATAATAATAATAATAATAATAATAATAATAATAATAATAATAATAATGATAATATTAATAATAATAATAATAATAATAATAATAATAATAATAATAATAATAATAATAATAATAATACATGCATACATACATATGTGTATGTATGTGTGTGTATGTCTAAGATATATTCATCTGAGTAGGATAGAAGCCTGGAAACTGAACAAGTTAGAAAACACAAGATGCAAATCTTCCCACGAGAAAAGATACTTAGTCAAAGAGAAAGGATTTGGGACAGTAAACAACGTACCACAGCAGTAGCAAGCAAGCAAGCCCTCAAGATATCAGGAAAGAATAGATTAGTATCAACAGAATAGAATATTTGAGACAGACCAGAGGAGATTTTATAACCAAATAAACAGTGGAAAACGAAGTGCTGAAGATTAGGAACCTAATGTGGAAGAAGCTAGAAAGTTCTGGAGTAATATTTGGGATAAGCCAGTCTATTATAATAGAGATGCAGCATGGTTATAGAAAGTGAGGGAAGAAATAGTGAGTGGGAAACAGCCAGATCTAAGATTAACCAGTGCATTAATGAGTAAAGTGTTAGAAAAAATGCCGAATTGGAAGGGCCCAGGATCAGATTTAGTTCAAGGGACTGGCTAAAGAAATTTAGTAGTTTACATGGGAGGCTGAGGGAACAACTTCAGGATTGCCTTAATGGAGGAATAATACCAGACTGGATGACTAAAGGGAGGACAATACTCATTATGAAAGATAAGAGAAAGTTATACAACTAGCAACTATAGACCAGCCATTAGTATGGAAGCTGTCAACAGGAATGCTTTCAGAAAGCAGTTGCGAGCATCTTGACAACTAGAATTTAAGGCCAGAAGAACAGAGAGGTTGCAAGAAGAAGGCTAGAGGAACGCATGATCTATTATATATAGATAAAGCAGTTCTAAATGTAGTAAAAATGAGAAAGAAAAATCTAACAATAGCATGGATAGATTATAGGAAAGCCTATGACATGATCCCACACTCATGAACAAGTGAATGAGTATATTCAGTATAGAAGACAACATAAGAGAATTAATTAGCTTTAGCATGAAGAAATGGAAAGTAGATCTCTACTAAGGTGACACAGTCTTAGGGAAAGTTAATATCAAAAGAGAAATTTTCAAGGGGGGCCTCGTTGTTCATTTTAATATTTATCTAATGTTTGATCCCCTTGAGTTTAGTATTAAGGAAGGCAAAGGCAGTTCAGAAATAGTAATGGAAAAATTAACCATTTGCTCTACATGGATGATCTGAAGATTTTTAGTAAGAATGAAAAAGAGATAGAGTCCTTTATAAAAACTCTAAGACTCTTCAGCAAAGATATGGGCATGGATTTTGACATAGATAAGTGTGCAATATTAATCTTGAGAAGGGGGAAGACAGTCAGCAACAAAGCATCCAATTACCAGATAGCCAGACATGAAAATCATTGGAAGGAAGAGAGAGTTACAAGTATCTAGGAGTATTAGCATCTGTCAGAGTATTAATTTTAGAAATGAAAACGAAAATTGAGAAGGAGTACATCAGAAGGGTGAGGAAACTAATGAAGTCAAAGCTAAATGGTTCAAATCTAGAGAAGGTTGTAACTACTTGGGCAGTATCATTACTTAAATACTCAACAGATTTTGTAGATTGGACAAAAACTGATTTAGCAAAGCTAGACAGAAGAACTAGGAAGGAATTCAATATGAATGTAGGTCATCACCCGAGGGCAGGAGTAGCAAGATTATACCTACATAGAAAGGAAGCCGGAAGAGGGTTAATATCAGTAGAAGACTGCGTGGAGTTAGCTAGAGTAGATATAAACTCCTATGTAGCTAATAGCGAAGTGTATCAAAAGGTGCTAGAATCCCAGCAAGATATAGGGAAACCAAAAACGAAAACAAATTTAAAACCAGAAAAAAGAACAGAAATTATCTGACTGGCAGGAGAAGGCGATGCATGGTAGATTCTCAAAGATAGTTGCAGCAAATAGTAGTAGTGAGACATGGTTGTGGTTGCAGAAAGGAATACTGAAAAGGGAAACAAAAAGTTTGTTAGTAGCTGCACAAGATCAAGCATTAAGGACTAATTGGATAAAAGCCAAGATAGACAAAAACCAAGCAGATTCCCAATGTAGATTATGCAAATCATGAGAGGAAAGCGTTACTCATGTAATAAATGAATGTATCGTGCTGGCACAGAAAGAATACAAGAAAAGACATGAAAACCTAGAGAGAGTGATCCACTGGGAGTTAGGAGACCTGATTTAGTAGTAGTAGGTAAAGAGACTAGAAAGTGCCAGATAATTGACTTTACAGTCTCAAATGATGGAAAAATCAATATGTTAGGTATAGAAAAATAGCAAAGTACCAGGACCTAGCCATTAAATTACAGAGACTATGAAAAGTGCGAGTAAAATGTATCCCAGTAGTTTAAGGTGCACTGGGAACCATCTCTAAAGTTTAGTACAGCTCCAGAAAACGGTTATTAAGGACAGCTAGGATACTTACGAGGGTTCTTGGCATCTAAGGTTACTTGTTGTAGCCCAATTTTAGGATTCTTTTTCTTTTCCAACAGTCTATTCTGTTGTGTGTATATGAAAAAAAATAATGATGATGATGATGATAACAATAATAATAATAATAATAATAATAATAATAATAATAATAATAATACATACATACATACATACATACATATGTTTATGTATGTGTGCGTATGTCTAAGATATATTCATATATAGTTGAAATTTATAGAAAAACAAAAGACGAAGACATTTGTATGAACAAGCAGGTGTATTATTTTGACGCTCGGGAAGGTGAAAAAGTCTTTAATGTTTCGAGCCTACTCTCTTCAACAGAAAGGAATAAGAGAAAATAAACAGAGAGAATAAAGAAAAAAAACTTGTGGGTTTAGCGGTCAAGCATGGCATGTATATGTATCTATACACACACACAAAGCACGTGGTAATGGGAAACTTATGTGTTAGAAATTAGTGTCCATGATGTCAGTATGAGATGAGATGAAGTAATAATGTTACATTATACAGTAAAACATTGATAAGTATTCATTTGACTGTTTAAGTTTAGAGATGATTGTATTTCGCCTAATACGTATCACTATAACTTTCCGAGAGAAAGGTGTCTGGAGTCCCATGTCAGGGCATTTTAAAAATGTTTCTTTGAAGCTGGCATTCAGTCAGTACTCACAGTATTTCCTTTGCTGTACGTTTCAAAAAAATTCAGTTGCTCTGGATGACGAATGAGAATTAGGTAAAACTCAGTCGTATCTGAGTGAAATCTCAGTTTTGAATTATTGAATAAACAGCAATGACATACGTGTTGAGCACTTTTTGTCTCTTGTTCCTCTTTACATGTACGAACATGCCAGCGTTTCAAACACATAATCACACAAACACACACACTTGCGCACGCGCACCCAACAATCTATCCGTCCGACTGCCAATGCACACTCATGCGTACATTGTTGTAATTTTTGTTATTCTAATAACAGAACACGTCCTAAATTTCGCTACAAAAATATTTTTCGATTTTCTTCCATCCTTACTCTTACTCTTTACTACCACAGATTTGGGAGACACGGCGAGACTACAAAGAAAAACATAACAAACCCCAGATAAATGAAACATATAAGACAGTAAAAAACAAAAACAAAAAACTTTAAAATGTAAATATAAGAAACAGAACCAAAATAATGAAGATTTCCTGAGTTCCTCTTAAATTCCACCCTTAATGATGTAATTGTTTTCGATTACCAACAGATGTTTGTCCTCTTTGGTATAATTCATAAACAGGAGGTGTGCTTTGCTATCTCACGATAATGGAGACTCCTCTGGCATGTCGTATTAGCGACTTGTTCTTGATTGCTTTGATACAGACAATCTCTTATGTTACTATTAATGCCTTTGTGAAAGGCATAAACATCATTCGCTTAATGTCTGTCTCCCTAAAAGTCTTCATTATCAACTTCATAAAACACAGTGAATGCCTTACAAGGGGAATACTCTGCCAGGGAGATAATTAAAACAAAAGTTTTGTTTTTTTTTGTTTTAATTTACAATTGAAGCTACTTTGTTTTTTTTTTCCGTACAGCCACCATATAGAAGAGCGGTAAAATTCAAAGCAAAGAGTTAGTCATGGCTTCTATTAAATTTTATGAAAGGTGGGTAAAGTTTGAAAATATGAGTCAGAGAAGAGGGCTGTTACCTCAAGGATATTTCTAAGAGTGGAGACAGAACAAGGGCCATAATAACAACTGTCGTTACATGTTTTAAATAAATTTAATTTTGCATCGTACGAGATAAACTGTTTAATAAAGTGATTCTATAATAATATTTTGCATCGCTTAATTTTGCCGGGGTCAACTTTGCCTTTCATCCTTTCGAGAACGAGAAAATAAGTCCCATTTGAACATTGGGGGTCGATAGAATCGATTTATCTCCTCCCCACTGAAATTGTTAGTCTTGTGCCAAAATTTGAAATCAATATTTTGTGTCGTTTAAGCAACATATAACAGCAACATGTCTAGGTTTTGTTTAAAGTTAGTGAAATGCCCGACATGTACTTGAATGTTACGTCATTTCATCTGAGAGAGTGCATTGGTACTAAAAGAGTTGCATTGTGGTAGAATTATTGTAACCACTGAAACAGTTTTAATTAATTTACTTCATTATCATTAAAAATTAATAATATATATATTAATTTGGCTTACAGCGCACACCTACGACTTCTTAAATATATGCCATACTTCTACTTATGAAGTATGGTTATGGTTAATTAAATTAAAACAGTAGGGTAAAAAATTGGATATTCAGATATTTTTTCTGAATCTCCTTGATTCTTTTAATGTGCTTGTTCCCTGCTATTAAACTGATATTAATTAATATCCAATTTTTTACCCTACTGTTTTAATTTAATTAACCATAACCACGTTCTCAAAGTTGGTATATTCGATGCAGAAACCATTTTATGTAGAGATATTTCCGGATTTAGCGCGCAAAAACGAAGGCTTTTGAATCTTACTATAAATATAATTAACAGAAACGTGTACACGTGCTTCATTCGTGGGGAACAACTAGTATACGATTCTGAGAATTATATTTATTTAGCGGTCTGTACTGATGAGAAACAGATATTTTCGGTAAGAAAATGTTAATTTCGAAACTAGTTTGCAGATAATTGTATATATTTATGTAATTTTCACTTGTCTTGCCCGTATACGTTTTTGTTACTTCGCTAAATTTCCTTTGAGAACAATTCGGTCTTAGTAGACACATTACATGTGATCTTCTTCTAGCACATTAACAGTCCACCTGATCAACCGGGTAAGAGCCCTTCTCTTTCTATTCTTTTTACAGCTGTATTCTTAGAACTTGTCCATTCACACTGGCCATTTTTCCAACATTCTCCCACATTTCGATAAATTTGCTAGAATAATAAATAATACTGTCTGTCTGAGGTCCTTGCAGTGACTTAACTGACAGTACAAATCACCGGTAGACACAATATCTTCAATTAACATCATGATACTGGATATTGTGCGACGTATTAAATAATAATAATAATAATAATAATAATAATAATAATAATAATAATAATAATAATAACAATAATAATAATAACAATAATAATAATAATTTTTTGGGGGGGCCATAATTTCTCTATCTGTGTGTATTGGCATATCCCAGAGTATGGTTGCTTTCTCGTTTTCTGTGACCTTTTCTGGCGTGTGTTTATACCATCTTTTTTCTGTTGTTATTCCATAGTGTTGGCATAGCTTCCAGTGTATATAGGTCCCAGTTCTGTCGTGTCTGTGAATATATTCCTTCTTAGCCAGGACTGGGCAGCCAGAGATAATATGATTTATTGTTTCTTGTCCATCTCCACGTATTCTACAGTTACTTGTTATGTTTCTTTTCATTATATGTTTTTGGTAATTTCTGGTGGGGAGGCTTTGGTCTTGTGCAGCAATTA
>NC_068985.1:59624492-59625522 GCF_001194135.2 Octopus bimaculoides | reverse complement strand
GGGCCATAATTTCTCTATCTGTGTGTATTGGCATATCCCAGAGTATGGTTGCCTTCTCGTTTTCTGTGACCTTTTCTGGCGTGTGCCTATACCATCTTTTTCTGTTGTTATTCCATAATGTTGGCATAACGTCCAGTGTATGTAGGTCCCAGCTCTGTCGTCAGAGATCATGAAGGAAAAAGATGCTTTCTAATTGATGTGTCAATACCAGCAGATGACAACGTTTCCCTAAAAGAAATGGAGAAACTTTCAAAATACAAAAACCTGGAAATAGAGGTAACTCGAAGGTGGAATCTAAAAACAGAAACAATTCCTATCATAGTAGGCGCCTTAGGTATGATAAAAAAAAATATTCAGACAAATACATGACAAAAACACCAGGACTTACAAATATATATAACATACAGAAAATTGCACTACTGGGCACTGCACACATCCTAAGCAAAACGCTTTCAATATAGTAACCATAAGAGCATCACAACAAACCACAGTACATACTCAAGGCAAACAGAGCTGTGCTCGGTAGTGAAGTGAAAGCACGCTATAAAAATAAAACTTCTGAATAATAATAATAATAATAATAATAATAATAATAATAATAATAATAATAATAATAATAATAATAAGGCAAGCTGGCAGAATCGCTACCGCAGCGGACAAGATGCTTAGTGACATTTTATTCGGCTCTTTACGTTCTGAGTTTATATTCCACCGAGGTCGACTTTGCCTTTCATCCTTTCGGAGTCAATAAAATAAGTACCAGTTGAGTACTGAAATCGATGTAATCAACTCACCCACTCCTTCGAAATTGCTGGCCTTGTGCCGAAATTAGAAACCAATAATTTGCTGTATCGGTTGACGGTTTTAACTCTCAATATTTTCATATTTTGTATATTTTGTCATGAAAATGTTGAAATAATTATTTTTCTAATTTGTAAGCAACTAGATGTAATTAAGATATGCTGAAGAAAAATTTAATATTTTATTTCCAGAAACAAATACAACATTCAGTTATTTGACTACTCTATTT
>NC_068985.1:59622526-59624292 GCF_001194135.2 Octopus bimaculoides | reverse complement strand
AAAAATATCGTTGTTTTCGTTCTATACTACCTCTGTGGAGGTGCAATGGCCCAGTGGTTAGGGGCAGCGGACTCCCGGTCGTAGGATCGCGGTTTCGATTCCCAGACCGGCAGAAGGTGGTGGGGAACCCTGTTGTACTCTTTCACCACATCTTTTTCTCACTCATTGTTTCTGTTGTACCTGTATTTCAAAAGGCTAACCTTGTCACACTCTGTGTCACGCTGAATCTCCCCGAGAACTACGTTAAGAGTACACGTGTCTGTGGAGTGCTCAGCCACTTGCACGTTAATTTCACGAGCAGGCTGTTCCGTTGATCAGATCAACTGGAACCCTCGTCGTCGTAAGCGACGGAGTGCTACGACAACGACGATACTAACTCTATGATATTTCTTCAAATTATTGGAGCGAAAGTGTATATTTTTTTAATTCTTCACTGTATTTTTTCTAAGTTGCTGCGCTTTGAGTTCAAATCCCGCCGTGGCCTTTCATCCTTTCGGGATCGATGGAAAAGTACAAATCCAATTCGGTAGATTGGTGGAACTGTAAAAACAAGAACCGACGGGCGGGTGTTTTTGAGGTATTCCTTTCGGATCTTTGTGCTCTGAGTGCAAATCCCGTAATGGCCAACTTAGGTAGTAGACTTAACGGGTTTCCTGGTTTATTGCTACAGTCTGCCACTATGGGTGACTTTAACGGAGTTAACTCTCTTGGATACATCCGAGCCAGCTTTTCTCCCTTCCGTCAATTTATAAAGGTCTGCTATTTTTCATGGGCACTGCCTTCATCCATTAATACAAGGTAAACAAAAAGACAAGAATCAACCAGACTCTTTACCGGGTAAACGTAAGAATATCTAATGTTGACAGTGGGATGGCATTTGGAATCGGAAAATATGCTACGACGGAGATGAAGAATGCAAAAAGCCCATAAAAATGCTGGAAAAGATCTACATCAAAGTAAGCGTATGAAATCTTAAACAGTAGGAAAATTGTATAAATATGTAGGAATACTGTTGAACAATTAAAATATTTAAAATATAATTATAGATATGAAGGAAAACCTAGTAAATAACATTGCTGTAGAATTAAGGTTTAAATTCTAAAAATCCTAATCGGATGCTAGAGATAGCCTGCAAGTTTGAGAGAAGTATCATTAATGAGATAAATAAGAACAAAGTAGCCAAATCAGGCTACAGAAAGTGCGGCGACATTTCCCTGTTTTCCATTGCTGGGAAGACCCTGGCCTGCATCCTCCTCAACACAAGCGTCTCTGAGAGCAGCTTGTCTGAAACTCTGTGTGACTTCAACATTGGCCGCAGCTTATAGACATGGTGTTTACTGAGCGTCAAGTCAAAGAAAAATGTATTGAACAACAGATGGATTTGTATTCAGTGTTCATAGACATGACCAAAGCTTTCGACACAGTCAACAGAGAATGCCAACTAAGTCAGTTACTTGTGTTGAGTCACTGGATCCCATAGTAATGTTAAAATTATCTGGTTTATACATCCTGGTCCAGTACTTTCCATCGAATTCTGTTGTTTTCCTAGTAACCAGTTCGCTTTAAATTCAAGCTATTAGAAGTCATTTTGATAAGATTGTGTCCGCATAAATTTCGTGTTTATTGAATTTTATAATCGATCCAATATAGATCAATTTTCATTTTGTACTTTTTCTATACCTAAAAATGTATCACAATAGAAACGATCATTGGTCCTGTATATCATTTATCCTTGTCCTCCATCCTTGTTCATGTTGTTATATATA
>NC_068985.1:59620406-59622344 GCF_001194135.2 Octopus bimaculoides | reverse complement strand
AATATATAAATATATAAATATATATATATAATTCTTGTATTTGGTTGCAAGATTCCTTATGTGAATTCGTGTGTTGAAGTATATTTTATTGTGTCTGGGAGAGTCATTTTCTTTTAGTACCTTATTACCGAACACACTCACCAATTCGGTTTCCACTCGTTTACTTACTTATTTTTTCTAAAACTTTCGTTGCGTCTTGCAGCCTTTTCAGTAGTCGTTGACTGTCCGTTATCAGAGCTGCGTTTTTTTGTTTATTTGTTTGTGCGCATGTCTGTGCGTCAGTGCGCTTTGTATACACATATGTGTGTGTGTGTGTGTGTATGTGTGTGTGTGTGTGTGTGTGTGTCTGTCTGTCTGTCTGTATGTATGTATGTATGTATGTGTATGCATGTATGTGTGTGTGTATGCATATACATACGTATGCGTGTGCGTACGTTTGTATGTATGCATGTATTCTGCATATTCATGTGTTTGTGTGTTTTTATGTATGTGTGTGAGTGTGTGTATTTGTGTGTGTACCTCTGTCTTCTTGTGTGTGCATGTTTGAGTGTGTCTGTGTATGGGTTTGAGTGACTATGTACTGCGTCTATTATGTATGGATGGATGTTTGTCTCCATATGTGTCCTTGTGTGTGTGTGTGCGTGTGTGCAGTGTACGCGTGTGTATATGGTCATGTGTTTCAGTCTTCATTTGTGTATTTATTGTGTATGTGTGTGTGTGTGTGTGCTTTCTGTCCATATTACCTATGTACCTATCTATCTGTTTACTTTTTGTTTACCTATTTATCTGTCTGTTTACTTACATATCCGTTTACCTACACACACACACACACACACACACACACACACACACACACACACACACACACACACACACACACACACACACATACACACGCAAACACACACATATATATGTACGCGTCTACATAACAGCCTACAGTCATCTCTATCTGTGTATATATAAACTATGGGTATTGGTGTAACACTACCTTCTACGTATATTTCCTAATTAGTACTGGAGATATTTCATTTATGAGGACGTACTTCTGTATTTGTCTGAGTGTTGGGTTCTTCGGGTGCTTGGATAAAATGTGGATTTCAAGTTTATCCAGTGTGCCTCCATGTTGGTCTTTGGCAAGTTAGTAGAGTATGGAGGACAGGACTGTTTTTTGTCGTCATATTGTTTCAAATGTACATTTAGTCTCTCTGCAATGCTCCTAGATGTCTCACCTTTGTATATCAGGTTCTTGTCTTTACAGGAAACCTCTATGCACCTTGTGTTGTAGACTATATTTTTAGTTCTACATTTAATGCCAGGGTTAATTGTACATACCATGCAGTTATCATTGGTGCATGTTGTGTTCTGAGAGGGGTACCTCCTACATAGTTGTGATCTGATGGAGCCCCTTGGATTTTCAACGATCTTAGTTGAGTTTGGCCTCCTTCAGAGCTTTCCTAAATCTTCGGGCTAGGTCTCCATGAGCTGTGGCCTCTACAAATATCACTCATTGATATTTGTTGGTCTTGTACCATGTGTTCACCCCGTTTGCTTTGTCACTAATTCTTTGTTTCGTATTCCACTCTTTTCTTCCATATTTACGGCTGGTACCACAGCTTTTATTACATATAATGCTAACTTCTTTCTAGCTACCCTGTATACCCAGCCTCTATCTTTCTGGTTATATCCAGAGAACTGCACATGGTGCATGAAGTTCTGTACATGTTTCTTTGTTTCATAGGGTATGCATAGGTGGGACACGTTGTTCATTATCCTTATTAAGTCTGCTATCAGTATGTTGATTTTCATGTTATGTGACAAAGCTGAGTTCTTGTGAACAACATACTTAGAAGCTATGAGTTTCATGTATTAGAAATGGAGGAGAGGAGGAGAGGAGTGGGAGGAGTATATATATATATATATGTACATACATACATA
>NC_068985.1:59614562-59620126 GCF_001194135.2 Octopus bimaculoides | reverse complement strand
GAAAACAATAGATGGATAAGGTTATGACTTGATTCATTTGAAAAAAACCGTTAGAGAATTGGACGCTGCCGGATAGTGGTTTGGACAACACATACCTATAAATGTGTGAGAACGTACATGCATACATAAATGGATCACACAGGTTGTAATCCTTTGAAACATATGTAGGAATAAAGTATGCAATTATAACATGCGTTTTCTCCATTCCTTAAATTCTTAAATATACTCAAATACCCAAAATTTCAAGGAGTTCCTGCCTTAAAAACAGGAACTAAACCACAGTTATTTTGTGTTCTTTGCTACATTGGTTTCTATTAACCCATTTATTCTATCAGAAGAATTCTTATTCATTAAGATAGAAGATATACATCATATCTTAAATCTTCTTTGCAAGTTGACATCTATTTCTAGCTAACTTCTTTTTAGCTTCCCTGTGTACCCAGACCCTAACTTTCTGGTCATATCCAGAGAATTGCACACGGTGCATGAAGTTCTGTACATGTTTCTTTATATCATAGGATTCATAGTGGTTAAAAAGCCATACATACCTACCCCAGTATGATTTGACCATCGATATATAATATTTGTGTATTATCTTTCTTATATCCACCTTATTATCTATTACTCCACCCTCTCTTTTGATACCCCGCCCTGTAGGTCTGGCATCTGCCCTGTTAATTCTCTCCCCTATCTGTCGTTAATTACATTTTCCCCACCACTATAACCTCACAACTTCTTTGGATAAGAATGCCAAGTCACTAGCCCTAATTTCTCAAGACAATAATAATAATAATAATAATAATAATAATAATAATAATAATAATAATAATAATGCCCCTCGTTATGAAGCTTAGTATACTGTATGTCTACCACAGTACCCCTATTTATTTATATACCTATCATTCTCGTACTAGAATGTATTATTTAATCTTCCCCCTAATTTCTCTGGACTGAATACCCTCATTGTGTACTATATATCTAATACAATGCTTTTACCTATCTATCTTTTTTTCTCTCACATCAGAATATATATTATTTATTCCTCCTCTCATTATTCACACAACTTTGGAACTGCTAGCATTCATTCTCCTTCTGGAATGAATACCCTTCAATATACTGAACAATATATATTCAATACATACCTCTTCATCTTTGCTCACACCACAATGTATCTTTATTCCATGCACAACGCTAGATGTGCTTGCATTCACTTTCATTTTACTTCAATATGGAGTGCTGCATAACAATCTTTCCCTCTTCTCACCTTGCTGTACCACTTGACCATTCTTTCTGATCATGAATTTACCTAAAAAAGACCCGATCCAACTGAATTTAATTGGACCCTCCTACCCTCCTGGACGTAATGAACCTCAACAAATACCTTTGATGAGGAACATTTTTCCACTGTCTAACCTATATTTCTCCGATGACGGTTTACCCAACTTATAGAGTCTTCGTTCGATATGATGCTCCACTAGCTGGGATATCCCAAACATCGTTGTCAGAGACTATCTTTACCAATTTTTTAGCATTCGTTAATTAGCTAAATATTTAGATTGACTTAAATGAAATCAAATGTACTTGTCCTGCCTTGACTAATTGTTTACCTTTCCTCACAACTTTAACACACACACACATGTATGTATATATGTGCGTATGTATGTTTCCGTGTATATATGTATGCATGTATCTATGTATATTAATGCTAAATAATATTAAATAATGTTATACATACAGGCATTTATACACATACCTATACCTACCTACCTACCTACCTACCTACCTACCTGTGTGTGTGTGTGTGTGAAAAGCGATCTAGCTGACTGTTGAGGTAACAGACTTTCATGTTGATGCTGCAGCCGAGTTTATTAACGTTAGAGCATTCCTCCTTTTAATTCAGAGTAACTGTCTACCAAATACTTAACAAACGAGTCTTTCATAATTGTACAAAGGAAAATCTTTCATAGGGCTCAACGTTTTCCATTGAATCTATGAAACGTGGTTGGGAATTATAAACCTTGTTTTAAGTTTATCCACGCACATTACTAAACTATTGATGGTGAAATAAACAGATTTGGTACGATGTGACTGTTATAACATGTGATATTGGTATACTTTTATGCATAGCGTAATTAATTAGGACTGATACAGCAAAGCTAATGCCATTTTTGAAATAAGCAACTCAAAGAGACATCTCTAACTTCTAAGGCACCGCAATGTCAATTGTATCTGAACTCTAACTTTTAGTGAACGAGTGGATATATGAGCATATAAAAGAGTTTAAGAGGTTTATGTTGAAACAGTGATTGGCACAACTCATAGCATATTTGGAATTAGTGCCCCAAATAAACCGAAAAATTGGCCTAACTTCTACGGTACCATAATCTGTATTGTGTAGTGTTATTAAAATCAAAGATATTTCAAAAAGATTTCTAAGAAACGAAAAAAATTGAAAAAGAATTATTTTATAGAATTTGGCGGAATGTGCAGAAAGCGGAGACAGATTCCGGTTCAATGCCCGAAAAGTAGACCAAACCAAGACTTAGATATAAAAGAGAGGAAAAATTGCATTCACAAATGTTATTTATAGATATAAAAATATGTCTTTTTTTCTCAGAACATCGTTATCTCTGATGTGACAGCCAATTGTAATTCTAGCTTCCATTACGTCATAGACATAATTGAAATAGTGAAACACTTTACCTCTTGTTTCCTTCACATCTACGTTTAGTGTATCATGTGTAAGTAGACACATAATGCTGAACTAGGAGAAATTTTATTTGTTAATCATTCAGCCCTTTTATTGTTATTTAGCATATACATACATACATACATACATACATACATACATACACAAATACAGACACACAGGCACACAAACATACATGCATACATACATATACACACATACATATACACACATACATGCATATATATATATATATATATATATGTATATATATATATATATATATGAATGCGTTTGTGTGTGTGTGTGTGTGTGTGTGTGTGTGTGTGTGCAACCAGCAGGTTACGTAGACAGCTTAACATAAGTCTGAACACGTCAAACGTGAAATTTTCAATATCAGATTTACTTCATTGCCGGTTTCTTATTTCTGTAAAGAAGAGCATATAATGTTGGCATTGATGACTCGTAATAAATTAATGAACCTACCAATCAGTTAATCTATGTATTGATAGATTTATTTATTTAGTTATCTGTCTGTTTCTTCTTCTGATTCATCAACTGTTTGTCTACTCGTCTCTATACGTTTCTTTCTTTCGACACATAAGGCCGGTTACTCAGATACCATGGCATATAAATGACCAAAATCATATCATCATTAACAGGTCATCAGTCCGTTGCAGGATTCAAGGCCAGCAATTTTGAGGGGAGGGGAAAGTCAATGATATCGACTCCAGTACTAGATTTGTAATCTATCTAATCGACCACAAAGTAATGAAACGCAAATTTGTCCTCATTGCGATTTCAACTCACAACGTAACTAGACATAAGAAACGTCGGCATATATTTTACTAGGTATGTTAAGGATTCTAGCATCTCGTCGTTTTGTTTCTGTAAAAGGGGGTGCTGAAAAGTTTTTGGCTTTAAGGGCGTGGCACCCTAGGCAGGTGCTTTCTACTATAGCTTCGCGCCGACCAAAGCCTTGTGATTGGATTTGGTAAACAGAAACTGAAAGCCCATCATATATATATATATATGTGTGTGTGTGTGTGTGTGTGTGTGTGTGTGTGTGTGTGTGTGTGTGTGTGTGTGTGTGTGTGTGTGTGTGTGTGTGTGTGTGTATGTGTGTGTGTGTGCGTGTGCGTGCGTGCGTAGTGTGTGTGTGTGTGTGTGTTTACACACACACATACATATATATATATATGTATTTGTGTGTCTGTGTTTCTCCCCCCACCATTGACTAAAGGCGGTGCTCCAGCATGACCGCAGTCAAATGACTGAAACAAGTAAAAGAATAAATGAATACGGAGAGGGGTATGTTATCAAAATATTTTGTCTTTTAATTTCACAAATAGTCATACAGTATAATACATTGACCGACACGCATTTCTGTTATTTAGAGTATGTGCAGTTGCACATGCAATCCCGTATAATCTTCTGTGCCCTTTCATCCAGGGTCCTTCAGTATGCATGGTTCGAAGAGAACGATGAAGGATCTGTCTGCGTATTTTTTGTAATTGTTTGAAATCTACACTTTTGATATTCATAATCCAGGGAAACGAACCCGGAGGTTGCGATCGGAAGAATTACAGCGAGTTTACTAATATTTAGCGATCATTGATGCTTTGTAATACTAGATTCAGTTAAATGTAGATAAGGTAGTATAAAATTGCTGTTTAGAAATAAGTCAATCTTGATTGAATAGACTTATGATCATAGACAATCAAACTATGACCATCTCATTTGTGTCCAAGGAAGAATGTGCACCAAACAACTTACATCTCTATTGTTTTAGTAGATAGGTTGTGATTTGACAAATAGTTGACTGTTGTTTCTAGCGAGTCGTGCGATCACGTACAGATTCCCCCGTGTAATATTTATTCCTATATTTTTATTGTTGTACGAAACGCAATCGCTGTATTGATTCCAGGCTTGTTACCGTTGCTGTTCAAAAAAGATGAAGTCTCGACATGTTAACCTATCATACAGTTTCAATTCCTTGTCAAAACCATATCACTCCAATTATTTGCTGATGTAATCATCATAATATTATTTCATTATTTATGGAGCTGACCGAAATAAACTGTGTGTGTGTGTGTGTGTGTTTGTGTGTGTGAATGTGTGTGTATGAGTGTATGTGTGTGACTTAGTAGAGTATGGTGAGTGAATATGTGACAATGAATGTGTGAACACGTGTTTATGTGTACGTAAGAGTATGAGTGAGAGAGCATTTGAGTGAATTTGTGAGTGAATTTGTGTGAGAAAGTGTGGGTGAACTAGTAAGTGTTTTTAAGTGTGAAAGAGTGAGTCTGTGGGCTTGTATGTATTCGTGTATGCCACGTGAGTTCGTGTGTCTATGTCTATGGTAGTTACTTTTGCTAACATGTCAACGTACGAGGGATACAGTGTCAATATCCTTTCTATTAATATCAGACTGATGAGAGCCATACAGTTGATGATGTAGTCTGCACATGCAAAGATGTGTAAATATGCGTGTGCACGTACGCATATATGTAGATGTGTGACTTATTTACCCGTAGTAAAATGACATACCCCAAACTATTACTGATATGTCGGATTAGAGAAAAACTATAATGTGAAACCAAGCTTTACTATTGTTGTGTAACTGAAAAGGGATTAATACCTGGGTGGGTACACAACTAATATGTTTAAGGGGCTGGGTAAATATATTCTTTATAAGTGGGGAACGGTTTTGCTAGCTTTTAGGGAGAGGCATATTATCTCAGCTGCAGGGTTATTTTTATCCCATTAGACACCCCCACACAAGCATACATACATACATACGTACATACATACATACACACACACACACACACACACACACACACACACACACACACACACACACACACACACA
>NC_068985.1:59613339-59614268 GCF_001194135.2 Octopus bimaculoides | reverse complement strand
ATATATATATATATATATATGTGTGTATGTATGTATGTATGTATGCATGTGTGTGTATGGGTCTATTATATATATATATATATATATATATATATGCGTGTGTGTGTGTGTGTGTGTGTGGGTGGGTCTAATATATAAATTATAGATAAGGGCAAAAGGAAAAAATTGTCTATGTCAATATGCTGAAAAATAGAATTTAGATCGTCTAACCACATAAAATTTTTTAAATTTCTGTAAGCTTGCTTTCCTCGTTTCAGCACGCTGTGTATTTATCGGGAAAAATATTGTATGTGGTTAGACGATCTAATTGCTATTTTTCAGCATATTGCCATAGAATTTTTTTTGGTGGGGTTTTGCCCTTATTTATAGTTGCTTATAATTTTCACCTTAAAAGTTATTTTGATATGCTGGCCACTGATAAAATGGTTTTTGAAAAATTTTATCTTTATATTAGAAGTAAATTTATTACCATTCACTTCGGGACTAGTAACCACGTTACGTGACTTTCCTGAACGTCTACACGTGTGCTGAGGCTTACTACAGAATTTCTGTTTAGATAAGGCGGTGAGCTGGCAGAAACGTTAGCACGCCGGGCGAAATACTTAGTAGTATTTCATCTGTCTTTATGCTCTGAGTTCAAATTCCGCCGAGGTCGACTTTGCCTTTCATCCTTTCGGAGTCGATATACTGGCGTCGATCTAATCGACTGGCCCTCTTCCCCAAAATTTCGAACCTTGTGCCTAGAGTAGAAAAGAAATTCCATTTAGATATATTTGGGGTACTTAAATGTACACGTGACTTTTCATCTGCTTTTTCTGTAGGTATATGTAAATATTTCATTTATTCTTATCGTGTTATTTGCTGAAGAAGGAAGAATCCTTTTGGATTAATCCAGAAATCGGTCCGATTCGGGAATAACGAATTAAAAA
>NC_068985.1:59612062-59612874 GCF_001194135.2 Octopus bimaculoides | reverse complement strand
ATTTGCATACAGGGTGTTCAATTTAAAAGTTGACTCGATTGATTAACTGTCAGAATATTGGCTCTCGTTGATTGACTCAGATTAGCTCTCTGTGACTGACATGGCCTTCAGTGACGAGGCTTGGATTCACCTATCGGGATAGCTAAATTCGCAAAACACTCGCATCTGGAGTGCTTTCAATCACCACGAGTTTGTTTAATCACCCTTACATGCAGTGAAGAGTGGAATATAGATGGCTATCAGCAGACGAAGAATAGTACGACCGATTTTTTACCCCAAGAAACTTGAATTCGGAACGTTATTGTAAAATAATTGATCTGTCTATTGAGCAGCTAACTGAGAATGAAAAAAGTAACGCATGGCTTCAACGAGACTCAGCAACATGTCATGTTAGCAACCGCACTTTGTTTCACTTACGACAAACTTTTGAACACAGGTCGATCACGAAAGGCCTCTGGCCACCCAGATCGCTAGACTTAACACCTCTCGATTTCTTTTTATTCGGCTATATCAAGGACGCTGTGTTTGCAAGAACCCGCATACACTTGATGAACTGTGTAAGGATATTACTGATATTGTCCAAAATATCACACGTGAAGTTTTGAGTAATGTGTTCCAGAACAAATGTCATCGTGTTGACTTACGTCTGCAACGTGGCGGCTAACAATTTCAACACCTTTTGTAAACAGTTGAACGTTGTAACTTTTAAATGAGCATTTTAATAAAAGTAGGTTTGTCCATAATATTGCACAGTCTTTATAACTATCATTAAATGCAATTGAACACCCTGTATATATATATATGTATATATA
>NC_068985.1:59600069-59604984 GCF_001194135.2 Octopus bimaculoides | reverse complement strand
GGGAGGTTGGCAGTACTTGTCAGAATAATCTTTGGATTTCTCTGAGACATGGTTCTCCTGGGATGTTACCTAGATGCTTCTGACATCCCTTTTTTTAAAATCATACTAAGAGCACCTGCAATAACAAGAACAGTTCTCGCTTTAAGATGCCACATCTTTTGTATTTCAATTTCTATGACTGGATTTGGTTTAATTCTTTATTTCATTTGCTTTATCTAGTGTGATGTTGCTACTCTTAACTAGTTTTCCTCTTTTTAAGGTTGCTTTGGTACATTTTTCTAAGCCAAATTTCATGCTTATTTCTTTGGTAAATCCATGTACTGTCTGTAGTAACGTTTCCAGCTGTTTATCATTTGTAGCTTACAGTTTTACATTATTCATATATAACTGTTTTTCTGTAATAGTTGCATCCACATCCAGTTCTGTTTAGCATGCCAGGTAAAGGTGTCAGTACAAAGCAGAAAAGGAGTAGAGAGAGCGTGTCTCCCTGGAGCATTTCTTTTCTAATGGGGATAACTTTGGTTTTTATAAGTCCTTCTTTTGTCTGGAGATGTAGCACTGTCTGTCATTTATTTATGGAATCTTTTATATATTTTATTATTATTGGTGCTACCTTGTTCATGGCTAGTGTTTCTAGGATTCATACTATCAAAAGCCTTTCGGTAATTGATCCAATCCATACTTAGGGTATCTTTACAGCCGTATGAACCCTTGAAGCATCCCTTCTGCTCTTCTGGAAACAGGTTGTTTTCTTCCGGATGCTTGCTCATTTTCTGCGATATTATTGCAGCAAAGACTTTGTAAATTATAAGGAGACAAGTTATCGGTCTATAATTTTGTGGGATTGCCGTTTCAGTGGATTTGGGAATTAGAATAGTTTTCCCTTCCGTGAGCCATTCAGGCATTTTCTCTGGCTCTGCTAGTATTTCATTAAATTTCTCAGCCAGCTTTTTATATGTTCCTGTTCGGTATTTTAACCAGAAGTTGGGGATCTTGTCGTGCTCGGGTGCATTCCAACTGCTTAGTTTTTGCAGTACCTGGGTGACCTCTTCAGTTGTTAAAGGGATCCAGAGTTATTCATGTGCTGTGCTTGTTGTTTTGATAGATCTTTTCTGAGGTTGTTCCTTCGCCGACAATATTTCTTTCCAAAATTTTCCCACTTCTTCTACTGCATTGATCTCTATTTTATTTTTTCCAAGTTCTTGGTAGAATCTATTGAGGTTGGAGTTGAACTGTTTGTTTTGTTCAAAGAAACGTTCGCGTTTCTCATACCGGCGGATCCTTTGTGCTTTGGCGAAGATATCTTGCTTTAGCTGTTCTTTTACCTCAGGTATGCCGTGTTCTGCAATTTTGTATTTATGTAGTATTTTTTTTCTCTTCTTGTTGCTTAGTAGTGTTGATTGTCTACTAGTTTCAATAAGGATTGAGAGATCTTTTTATTTATTCTCTATTTTTCTGGATATTATTCATCCACAGGGTTTGTTTAGGTGGTAATACTCCTGTTTAGATGGGCTTTAGTGGGTATCCAGCTTTTTTGTGGCCACAGCTACAAGAATACATCCATACGCTCACAAACACCCATTCGCTCACACACACACACACACGAACACATGTACTGTCTCACCCACTCAAATGTACATACACTCTCACTAGCGCTCATATACTTTCACACGTTATTATTATTATTATTATTATTATTATTATTATTATTATTATTATTATTATTATTATTATTATCATATGCGCGTATATATAAGCTGCGTGCCTCTGTACGTGCAAGGTTTTCATCACTCACGGCTTACGTTGTATCGGCACCAAGTAACATACACATACACACACACACACACACACACACACACACACACACACACACACACACACACACACACACACACACACACACACACACATAAACACACACATATGCTTGCTTGCATACACTACATCGTTAAACACCAACTGCATCGTTCTCAATAGTCTGACGTTCCTACAAAGGTCACTGACATTGCATCCTTCATTCTCCAGTCCTGTTAATTAAAGCACAAACTACACACACACACACAAGCGCGCTCAAATACATACTTAGTCACATATACACACCACACAGTTACATACACTTTCAGATGCATTCACAGATGCAAAAATACTTCCATACACTCACGCATCCTCATTCACTCACATACACACTCACGATCACTTGTACTGCTTCACCCACTCATATGTACATACACATTCACTCACGTTCATATACTCTCATACACTCTCATACACTCTTAAAGTTACACACGTACACGCACATGCACTGGGACACACGAACTCATTAACACACACAATCATATTGTCTCGCACTCTCACACGTTTAAATATTCTCTTTCTCTCTCTCTCTCTCTCTCTCTCTCTCTCTTTCACATATACACACACGCATACACGCACGTACACACACACCACACACATGCACACACACACACACGCACACACATCGCAACTTATTTTCGTCACTTCTTTCAAATACTCTCCTTTCGAACATCGCCAACGGTCTCAAGTTCAAGCTGAATAAGAAACACACCAACATGGGAGGGTATTCCTATCTAGTAAAATATCTCACATCATCAGACGGATACATAATGGAAAGAGAAAGGGCATAGCCGATTTAGCTTGGCATTAGAACCACAATGTTACTTATTCCATCGAAGTGGAAACGAGAAAAAAAGTAGAGTGGTACCAGTGGAATTTGAACCAAGAATATGTAAAAACACATCGCTTAATAGAGCAAAATGTTACTTTTCCGGCGATACATCGATCAATGGATCTCCCTCGCTTTTTCACTTCTCTCAAACTAAATAATAATGATGAAGATGAATTATAATACCAATAACGATGATGTATGGTCTTTGTTTCTTTTACAAACAATCAATCTATCTATCTGTCTAGCCTGCTATCTTTCTGAAGACGAAGTTAAAATCATAACGCCAATGACGCTATTATCATCTTTTTCCATTGGCGGTAAACTATTAATTGCACAAAAAGGACTGAGTAATGTATGTATGTATGTATGTATGTATGTATGTATGTATGTATGTATGTATGTACGTATATATGTATGTTTGTATGTATCTAAGTATGTATATATCTTTGTATATACGTATGTGCATATATATATATATATGTGTGTATATATACATACACACACACACATATATGCTTACACATATGTGCATATGATTGTACATATGTATGTATCTTTACATATATATATATATATATATGTGTGTGTGTGTGTATATACATACATTATATATATTACGTATAACATACATAATTAGTATATCTATCTATCTATCTATCTATCTATCTATCTATCTATCTATCTATCTATTTTAAATGATTGATAGCGCCTTGTAACCGTAAGTGGTGAACGTGCTCTCAAGGCACGCTACTAGGGACATACTCAAAACAAAGTTTATATACTACACTTTAAAGTCTCCTATGTAAACTTGAATTTTAAATATAATATTATATACATATATATATATATATATATATATATATATATATATATATATATATATATACACACACACACTTAGTCACCTTAGATATGCTTCGACCAAAGGATGGTCCAGGCGACGTCTAACTTAATATCACCACCTGACAGGATTAGCTAAATCCTTTTTAAGTCAAGTTTTGTGGGTATCATGGTCCATTCGAGTAGGGAGTTCTTCTTGAGCGAGTTGTGTCCCGTTATAGCTGGCTTATCTGATATACCTTGAAGAAATCTGTCCAGATTCCGTTTAAAGGTGATAAAATCCTTTTCCTCTTTGATCTGTTTCGGGGCAATGTTAAATAGGGCAGGGCCTGTTGAGGAAAAGACATTTTGCACTGTATTTATGTGTTGTGATCCTGAATTGGGCAGGGGATGTTCTAGCCTTGGATGAATTCTGAAACTAATGTTGAGGTCATTTAGGCAATGCTGGTGGTATATTCTCCACATAATGCAAATGATGTATCGCTCACGGCGGCGCTGGAAAGAGCAGAGTTTCAATGTTTTAAGGCGGTCTTAATAATGGAGATCAGTCATGCCCTTAATTCTTTTAGCGAATGCTTTCTGAGGTGATTCAGTTTTCGAAATGTTTTGTTTTGTATGGGGAGACCACAGCGGTCAGCAGTATTCGAGCAGTGGTGTTACAAATGAAGAGAAAAGTGGACTGATAACACCTTATTCTCTGGATCAGAAGGTTCTTAGGATCCAGAAGCTCATCCTACGAGCCATACCGACCTTATTGTTGATATAGGCACGCCAACTGAGATTGTTATCAACAATTATTCCTAGGTCTCTGATATTATTAGATGCTGCGAGATCCTGACGGAAGAGAGTATGTTCGTTTTAGCATAATCTTTCTTCCAAAATGCATCAACTCAATTTTTCCCTCGTTTAGTTGCATTTTGCTTTTGTCTGCCCATTAACTTATATCATTTAGATCAGACTGAAGTTCAGTTCGGTCTTCTTCATTGATAATTTTCTAGAGCTGGAGTCATCAGCGAATATTTTCACTTTCCTGTGTTTTATGACGCTGGAAAGGTTGTTTATATAGACTATAAACAGAAGCGGGCTCAAGACATTCTCCTGAGGTACACCACTGGTGACTTTTGCTGGGCTTGAGGAGATTCCACCGATCACAACAAATTGTGTTCTGTTTCCCAGGAAATATTCAATCCAGTGTAGTAGTTTTCCACGGATTCCAACATTTGACAATTTTAACAGTAAGATATTGTGGTCGACTCTGTTGAATGCTTTACTGAAGTCGAATTATATGACATGAGAGTTCGAACCTGATCCCAAAGCTTTAAGGACATCATCGATGTGGCGTAAGAGCAGTGATAGACAGTCCTTGCCTCAGTGGAAGCCATGCTGGTT
>NC_068985.1:59597193-59599665 GCF_001194135.2 Octopus bimaculoides | reverse complement strand
ATATATATATATATATATATATATATATATATATACATACACATACATATTATAGTATATGAATACAAAAACATACACACACACATACACGCGCATTTATTGTGTTTGTGTGTACATGTGTTAAAAAGAAATACTAATGTCTTGATATTCGAATGATATGCGTTTTCGTCGAAACTAACCTTTACTCGATAAAAGCTTACTTTAATTTGTGTTCTTTTTAGAAGAAATAATAGAATAAATAGAGCACCAATGGAACCCGTTCTACACTGGAAAAAACAAAACAACAAAAACGAAACAATGAAAAAATTCAACATAATCAAAAACGAATAAAATCTCAGCGACAAGCTCAAAAGTGTTTTCCGCCATCTTTTCCAGTTGATTGCTTACCTGAATTTTGTTGAGATTATTTTTTGCTTTAAATCGTTATTGTTTATCGTATTTGTAAAAGTCATGTCGTTTCACTAATTAATTGGGTGAATATGGTAAACAAACGTCTAAATAATTCTTCTTGTGGGAGTTGTAACAACGATACATTGCAATTTCTGGCAATGCAATGTGACAGTAAAAGAAAGAAAAAAAAAATTACAGTGACGCGAAAAAGGAAGACAAAGATAAAAAAAGTAGTAAATAAAGGAAGAGTCGAAGAGTCTAAGAAATAATAAATATAAACATAATTTGAGATAAAAAGAAAATTATGACCTGAGTAATTTAGTGAATGATGTGAAGGAAACAAGAAAAACAGGACAAACAATATAAATAAAAGGCGAAGGAATCACTTCTAGATTTTCCAGTTTTCTTCGTTCATTATCTTAAACGAGAACTAGATACTTGTGTTATTTAAATATGCACGCACACACAAACACATATATTTATGCATATATATACATGCATATATATATATACATATATATATGTATACATATATATATATATATATATACACATATACATGCATCTATCTATCTATCTATCTATCTATCTATCTATCTATCTATCCCTTTTGCCGAACCAAGTAATTTTGATGGGAGAAGATATTCGATTCCATTGACCCAGTACTATACCGATACTATATTTTATTGAGTCCGGAAGAATGAAGGGCAAAGTAAATTTCGGTGGAATTTGAACTCAGAACAAATGAAGAAAATGATGATAAACATGTCCGACGTGCTAACGATTCTGACAGCTCATCTCTTTTAAGTAATTGGGTCAATTTATGTAGCTACAGCGGATTTTGAACTCAGAATGTAAAGACAGACGAAATACTGTTGAGCGTTTTACCCGGCGTACTAATAACTCAGCCAGCTCACCGCCTTAGAAATGTTTCCAATTTTTGCACAAGGCCAGAAATTTTATGAGAGTGGGTAACTCCATTACATCGACCCATACGTTCAATTGGTACTTATTTTATCGCCCTCCTCCCACCAAGGATGAAAGGTAAAGTCGACTGCGGCGGAATTTAAACTTAGAATGTAAAGACGGACGAAATAGTGCTAAGCAATTCGACCGGCGTGCTAGCGATTAAGCTCGCCACTTAAATATTGACATACGAAATATGTCCCAAAATAGACATACGTATATATATATGCATGTATACACACATATATGTATATACTTTCATCTACATGTGTATATAGATGCATATCAGGGTACAGGACGTTAGAACAATGAACTACAGAGAACGGAACGAACACATAGGAAAACAGAAAGCCACTTGGAATTATTCATCAGCTGCCTCTATTCTAACTCGACGTTTCGAAGATAAGGATATATATATATATATATATATATATATATATGTATATATATATATATGTGTATGTATGTATGTATATAAATGTCTCTCTATATATAGACATATTATAACACATACAAATACACATATATTTACTCCCATATAACAACATACATAAAAACATGCATACACACACACACATATGCATGTGCGTGTGTGTATATGTGTGCATGTGTGAATATGCGTTTGTATATTTTGTGCGTAATGTGAATTATAACGTTTAATATACAATAAGTTGAGAATCGGAAACAAAATATAAGTACGTTTTTCCTCTCGCTTTAATTCCATACTACAAAAACACATATACGCTCGCGTGCTCGCGCACTCACGCACACACGCACGTACACACACACGCACGTACACGCACACGCACGTACACACACACGCACACAAGAACACATACATACTCACATACACACATACACACACACAAAACATTTTTACATGTATCGTGTAAATTTTCCGTATCTTCTTAGTCTGATACATTTCAGAGTCATTATTCCTTCTTGCTTAATTTACATAGACATAATGACATAGCACCGTATACCTTGTCAAGTTGTTGAGCACTGTCACTGATTATGTGTATCTCATTTAAATATATCAAATTTGTACGGCCAGGATAATGTGCTATCCACTATACGTACTATATGCATGTACCTATATGTACACGTATATATATA
>NC_068985.1:59595046-59596156 GCF_001194135.2 Octopus bimaculoides | reverse complement strand
TGTATATGTTTGTGTGTCTGTGTTTGTGTCCCCCTCAACATCGCTTGACAACCGATGGTGGTGTGTTTACGTCCCCGTAACTTAGCGGTTCGGCAAAAGAGACCGATAGAATAAGTAAGTACTAGGCTTCCAAAGAATAAGTCCTGAGGTCGATTTGTTCGACTAAAGGCGGTGCTCCAGCATGGCCGCAGTCAAATGACTGAAACAAGTAAAAGAGTAAAAGAGAGAGTATATATATATATATATATATATATATACGTACATATACACATATATTAATACGTGTGTCTGTATGTATTAATAATATCCATACGCATACAAGCATATTTGACCTGATTGATAATCTTGATCACCTGACAAGCAACAGAAGATTCATGCTTCAACTTCAGCTACATCATTTGTTAAGTTGTTATAAAGAGCCCACGTGAAGCCATTTGTATAGCCATGAAGCAGGAGAGCTTGCGACGTCGAGCTTTTGTGACGGAGATAGTTCTTTTCCTTTCTTTTTTAAACAGTGACTTGTTTACTCAAACTTTTTGAAATTTCGTTTAAATTTAATGTGGGCCGTGATGAAAATAATGTACCATCGATACTGATATGCGAAGAGAATTTCAAGCCAACCGGTTCTAAGGAAAACTTTAGTTGCTGTACGAACAGTCCGACTACCTGAGAATAATGAGGCATTTGTGCATGTTATAGTGAACTGTGTTTGTCGTTTCGCGCCGAAGGCAACGGTACCTTAATTTATGTCTTCCCCTTTATACAGTTGCCCCATACAGCAAAAACTTCTAAGGATCTTATAAAAGACGTTGTACCCAGACTGTCATTTCTCATTAAAATGGCATTCTATGCGCTTATACAATCACATAGCCTTTCTGTTAGTGGTTATTTCCTTAGAAGGTACCACACAAGGCAAGTGTTCATTAATAGACACCCACAGAAGATGAACCAAAAGTTCCTTTTCTCTAGAAAACTACGACAATGCAGATCTTGCAGGGTAGGCAATAGGTATGTATGTAAAACAGTCGGAAAGCAATTCAATGATGATATTTCCTCCCTTATATGTTCCGCCCGTTATATATATATATATATATATATATATATATATAT
>NC_068985.1:59593019-59593849 GCF_001194135.2 Octopus bimaculoides | reverse complement strand
GCACACACTGCAAGCGAGCATGCACAAACACATACACACACAAACGCGCGAAGGCCACAAACAGCCACACACACAGACACACACACACAGCACACGCACACACACACATACCACACACACACACACACACACACACACACACACACAGACACACACAGACACACACACATACATACTACACAAGGACCTTTTTTCACCAAAATATTTTTCCTCGCATTCATTTAAAATCATGAACCATTTTAAACTGCTGCTTCCTCGACTTCTCTGTGATAACCACTCACATTATACACGCCATTCTCCTCCTTCACCACCACCTTGACCCGGTACGAAACTACGGCTGGTAGATAGTCATTTAAATAATTACTTTACTATCATGGGACTCAGAAGTGATCAGATTAACACGTGTTATTGACATCACAATGACGTCATAGAGTTTAGAAACTGGAGATCATGTTAAAAGGAACATATTTAGCTGTTTATATATCTTTTGCTTTATATATGTGTGCGTGTGTGTGTGTATGTATGTGTGTGTGTATCTGCCGCTTCAGTGTGTTTTATGTGTTTTTGTAAATTTTGTTTCGTTTATTTGTATATTTATTACTTCCTTGATCTATTTATCATCATAGTATTGTAGCGTATGCTGTGTTGTGTTCATATGCTTGTATGTATGTTTGTTTATTAACATATCTCAGTGTATGTAAATGTATTTGTACACATATATGTATACACACACAGAAACACAAATAAACATACGCATACACACAAAGACATATATATACTTATGTATTTGCATCTGCATATATATATACATATATATATATATATATATA
>NC_068985.1:59590004-59591995 GCF_001194135.2 Octopus bimaculoides | reverse complement strand
TCCACTTTCTACCTTCCACCCTCTCTTCATCGTCACCTCACCCTACACATTCCCATCCCACCCCACCCTTCCCACACATTCTACTCCCACATACCCCACCATCACCCTTACACCACACTCCCACTTGCCCCATCCACTCTCACCCAGCCCACACCGCACCCTTGCTTCCCCACCCTCACCTCCCCCACTCCCCAACATCACCACACCACATCTTGTCACACCATACACCTCCACACCACACACCACCATACCATACCACCCCACATCACACTAGCACTGACCACTTCCCAGCACCACACCATCATATACACACCTGCATATGCCCACACGTACACGTCAAGGTCACCAGCCCCTATCCATACGCACACACACTCTCACTTACACACGCACGCGCACCTCCGTTTTGGGATCACCACAATTTTTTTCATCTCCCCTTCTCCCTAGCTCTCCTGTATGATCATCTCTGTCCGGCATTCGCCATGATTGATCGCTAGCCACTAAGCCTTTTATTATTTTCTCTCTCTGCTTATTTCTGTGTTCCTTTCTGTTGAAGAGCGTAGGCTCGAAACGTGAAAGACTTTCTCACTTCCCGAGCGTTAAACTAATACATCCGTTTGCTGTTTACACACCCGTCTTCGTCTTTTTTTTTGTAAATTCCAACTATATATATATATATATATATATAATAGATTAGACCTTAGAGTATCGTGTGTACACTGCTCTACTCGCACTTTTAAATTTTTTAGAAGTTGTTAAAATTATAAAGATGTGGTATTTCAACTTCTACCATGTTCATCTTGGGCTACTAATTAGCACATATTTAAATTTAAAATTGAACCTTTATAACATATATTTCTGATCTCTCACCTTAACATACAATCTTCTTGTGATAACTAAGAATTCAACTTTATTCCATGGATGGTATTTTTTCACACAACTTCTGCTACTGCTGTTAGTTCTTAGTATGTATCTTAATTATTTTTATCCTTATAAGAATAGGAGGTTTTATAAGTTCTTATTGTTTTTTAATTAGTTCTCAAATTATTACATTATTTCAGGGCTTGTAGTGGTAGTGTTATGTTTATTCTATATTTTGACTTAAATAAATCTAATCCTTATTCAATTAATATTCTGTAATTAGCCCATGTTAGTCTTAAAAGAAGTTCTTGACTATATAAGATAGTATAATTAAACTAGTAAACAATCATCATGTTCTCTACTGGATGTCTTGGATTATTATTGAATTCTTTGTTAATTGCTACCGTTCTTTTTTTCATTTTTTAAAATTTTTATTAGTTTCTTAAACATTGATAAACCCATTAAGCTAATATTGATATCTATAAGTTTTCCATACTTAGTATATGTAAAACAATACTGATTCAGGCTAAAGAAAAAGCCCCGTTGACCTAAATGCTTAATGTTTAATTCCCCAACATTATGATAGTAGTAAAAAAAACCCAACCTAAAATAGTGCTGCCATTCTGACCAGAGAATTCTTTATAACCATATCCATGTATAATGCTTACACCTTCCCTTTCCTTAGAAGTGATTCTCCCCTCCTTTATGATTCGAACCACTAGATAAGAGACAAATAAAATAAGAGACAGTTAGAATTCTACCTAGAATTAATTACTAGCCTGCTAGCCTTGGCTATGACAAAATGGATTTTTTATGTATTCTTCTTCCCACTTAGATTTTAAATGTTGCCAGAATAGTAATATGTTTATTCTGCTGTAATTTTCTATATTCTTGTGCAGTTGAAGATTGCTCTACATTTTGCATTTAATGTAATGCTCGCATTACTTGAATAAATGGAGTAGCATGAAACGTGCGTACTGCAATAACCTTTAAAATCCGTGTTGCTTTTTTTGATTTTTGATCACCTTGTTTTTGGAATTGTTTTGGATAATACTATACTATATTCTGGTGTCTAAACATAAGTACCACATTCAATTTTGAATAATCTAAATCTTATATATATATATATATAT
>NC_068985.1:59587877-59589927 GCF_001194135.2 Octopus bimaculoides | reverse complement strand
TATATACTGTTGTGTCTGGGGAGAGTCATTTTCTTATTGTGCCTTAAAATTTAACACACTCACCGGTAAAATTTCCACTTATTTCTTATTTCTATTTTCCTAAAATTTTCGTTGCGTCTTGCAACCTTTTCAATATATATATATAAACAAATGCATGCGTACTATATATGCCCATGCATGTCATAATTCAGTTTTATTTCAAGATTTCTTGCCAAGAAAGATAGATCTGGTTTCTAACCTTTATTAGAATTTCAACATTAACAACAGGATATTTTTATATATATGTATGTATGTACAGATTTGTATGTTTTATGTATGTATTCTCATGCATATAGTTACATATCTAGACATGCTCATACCTATTTAAATGATTTTTACATTTCTAGTGATGGATTAGATCTGTAGTCTTCGAACTAGATTTCTCCTTCCTGGTTTTGAGAAGCTTAATTTCTCAAGATTGGTATTGAAGCAGTGTGTTGCATATCCCATATGTGTGTATGTATGTATGTATGTATGTATGTATGTATGTATATAGGTATGTATGTAGGTATGTATGTATGCATGTATGTATCTGTGTGTGTGTGTAGGTGTGTGCGTATGTGACTGTGTGTGTGTATGTATATGTGCACATTTGTCTGTTTTGTTTCATGCATGTTTTCTCATGCATATATTTGCATATCTAAATATGCTCATATATATTTAAATGATAAAATTCTGGAAAGTTTTACAGATTTTTACTATTCCAGTGATGGCTTGGACCTGTAGTCTTCGAATCAGCTTTCTCCTTTCTAGCTTTGAGAAGCCTAATTTCTCAATATTGGCATTTAGGCAGTGTGTTACATATCCCAGTGCTCCAATAATTGCAGGTATAAACCTGAACTTGTAATCTGGATAGAGAAACTGCAGATTTCTCAATAGTTCAGCGTAGGTATTCGCTTTTTTACTGATCTTCAGCTTTATGTTAATATCCGACGGGCAGCTAATTTCCACAACTGTACACAAATTCTCTTCTCTATCCCAAATCATTATATCAAGTATATTGTGTTTACATTTTATGGAGGTTTTCACTGAGACATTTCACTAATATTCCTTTTTATTATGAATCACTATGGCTTCTACCACATGTGGGTTCTTATTTCTTTGTTATCGAGGTTCACATTTCGACGGATCTTGTTATACAGTGCCCTAGCTACAACATCATGTCTCATCTCATGATGACATTTTTGGATAGCTGCTTATGATATGGGTGATATCTTCGGTGTTAACTCCACAGAGCCTGCATTGGTTGTCACATTTTACTGTCTTCCCTGCATCTCTATCTCATTAGTACATCAGGTATTTGGTTAATATGTACGTATGTAAATATGTATGTATGTATGTATGTATGCATGTATGTAGTGGAGGCGCAATGGCCCAGTGGTCAGGGCAGCAGACTCGCGGTCATAGGATCGCGGTTTCGATTCCCAGACCGGGCGTTGTGAGTGTTTAGTGAGCGAAAACACCTAAAGCTCTACGAGGCTCCGGCAGGGGATGGTTGCGAACCCTGCTGTACTCTTTCACCACAACTTTCTCTCACTCTTACTTCCTGTTTCTGTTGTGCCTGTATTTCAAAAGGGTCAGCCTTGTCGCACTGTGTCACGCTGAATATCCCCGAGAACTACGTTAAGGGTACACGTGTCTGTGGAGTGCTCAGCCACTTGTACGTTAATTTCACGAGCAGGCTGTTCCGTTGATCGGATCAACTGGGACCCTCGACGTCGTAAGCGACGGAGTGCCAACAACAACAACAACATGCATGTATGTATGTATTTATATATGTATGTATGTATGTATGTATGTATGTATGTATGTATGTATGTATGTATGTATGTATGTATGCATGTACGCATGTACGTATGTATGTATGTCGTAAGGATGACACAATATCGGTAAAGACATTTGAGAAATTTGAAAAGAAAATACGAAACCGGTTATTTCTCCCAAAACAATGTCACTACACACAAAATTTTATAGCATTTTTCTAACATGACGACTGAAATACATTCTTTAC
>NC_068985.1:59582707-59587524 GCF_001194135.2 Octopus bimaculoides | reverse complement strand
GATAGATAGATAGATAGATAGATAATACAAATAATATGTGAGTATATGCATATATACGTACATGTATGTACAAACCTACATCTACATGTATATATAGATGCATATCTGGGTACAGGACGTCACAGAAAACGTGGGCAAAATGCAAAACAGAACATAAACAGAGCACAGAAAACAAACGGGCCACATAGAAAATATTTCCTTCATCAGCTGCCCCTATTCTAAACTAAGCGTTTCGAAGAATTAGGGCAGGATGCATGGTTAGAATAGTTTTTCCCGCGGAAACAAATTAAATTAAATCAATTTAAATTTGTAATGCCGAGAAATAGTGGCAAACAGAAAACACGACAGGAGGACGAAACAGTGAAAATAAACAAGAAGGGCTGTAGGCCAGACGTGAAAAAATATCTCTATACTGAACGCTGTGATGTGACGAACTGGAGAGAGAAGAAAGTTCGTGCTAGCTTGGCAGTCGCCAAGAGAAGAAAGAGGGCAGTAGCCAGTCACATGTGACCAGTGAGGGGTAAGGAGAGAGAGTGGTAGAGAGAGAAAAAAAGGGGAGGAAGTTGAACATAGGTGAGCAATGAGAGACAGGGAGGAAGAGAAAGAGAGAGAGAGAGAAATAGTAGTGAAGGGGAGAAGCGAAGAACAACAGAAGGAAGAACGAGAGGGGGAGAACTGAAACCAACAACTAAAAAAAAGATACGTTTTTACTTAGGCAACGTAACCTTGTAAAGCGAGTTCTACTCTCCTCACTGCTTGCGGGTTACTGAAGCTATAGTGATACAGGCACCTCTCTGGGTAGCTGAAGCAGTCTAAACGTTGCTAGATGGTATGTTTTCAAAATACACCTATTAGTTATACTGTTATGTTATATTTAAATATGGCAATTGATAGTAATAATAAAAGACGATAGACAAAGTCGGATATAACGGTAAAATGCAATGGTCAATTTTGTGAAGAAACTGAACGTGATAGGATAATGTCTGTTTAATTTTTGAAATTATCCGGTAAAAATTGACCAATTTCACCCAATAAATGTGAAACAAACTTTTCGTTGCAGACTTGTGCTTCCTTCACAGACTTGTGCTTCCTTCACTGAGGATTTGTTTTCAGTGGTGAAGGCTTGTGTAAGACCAGTCACAGTTTTCGGAAATGTTGATAGCCGAAAGTTCGTGCAAATGTTTGCCACAAACTCACTGAGCAAAACACATCAAGATTTTTCAGAGTTTCCCATCTCCTAGGTTACTTACATTCATCTAGATTTAGAGACCAACCCACCCTGGTAAGGTAAACGCGAGCCTGGGTTGCAAATAGAAAATTTTTAAACCATGCATAAAAATATGTGATTGGATAGCTGTTGACTCTTCTGAATTTATCCACCGTTTGTCACGTCTTGTTTTTCATCCCTCTGGGTGTCCAAAGACAACCGTACATTTCAAGCAGTCTTGGTAGGAGCTGCTGGTTTAGCTGCCGACTGCCCGACTATGTAATTAGTTGTATTTGGTTACATCTTTACGCTCTGAGTTCAAGTTTCGCTGTGTCCAACTTTGTCTTTCATCCTTTCGGTGTCAATAAATTAAGTAGCAATTGTTGTAATAGACAATCATCCCTCTAGCAAACTGTTGGACTTGAGCTAAACTTTAAACATTTATTGTTATTGTTGTAGTTGTCCTGGTCGTCGTTCTTCTCGCTGTCGTTGTTCTTGCTGTAGTGTTTTGTCCTTCTCTTCGTCATTACTGTTACTGCTGCTGCTCTTACTGTTGTTACTATTTAATTCGAGGTCAGCCCTGACCACCACACTAATATTCAAAGACATCCCAACCACAAACGATGTATACCTTGAACTATATTTTCAAAGGTGCACTTTTTTGTTTAGCTTTAGATATAAGCAATATCTAGCTGCTATTTCTTGCAAGCCGAACGACCATATAGATTCTCACTGACCGAGTTGTCTATTACCATGTAAGTGTCACAAAATAATTAAGGATTCCGGCCTGGAAAAGAGCATGCGTAAAGTTCTTTCATCCGTGGATCCTAGTGCCTCTAATGTCTTGTTTAAGCTTAATATAAGAGCAAATGGTACGTGTCCACCAAGAGATTTAGAGTTAACAGACGACAAGATATAAGTGTAATTGAGTGTAATAATTGAATGAACAGCAAAATGGATGCTCAACTGCTAATATAAACTACAAGGAACATACCAAAAGGAACTCGCTATAAGCAATGCGCTTGAAGCAACATGCTAAACTGAACTGCTTGCATTAGAAATTATTAACAGCATTTGATTAAATGTAAAGTAAACTACGACTCTCTCACTCTCTCTCTCTCTCTCTCTCTCTCTCTCTATCTATCTATCTCTGTCTCTCTCTCTCTCTCTGTCTCTCTCTGTGTCTCTCTCTCTGTCTCTGTCTGTCTGTCTGTCCGTCTGTCTGTCTGTCTGTCTCTTTCTCTCTCTCTCAAATATATATATATATATATATATATTCACACATACACATGTATATGTGTGTATGCATGTGTGTGTGTGTGTGCGTATACAGAATGTATGTACGTAAAGATTCTACGTCTGTTAGACCTGTCGATATTCGGTAATTGTCACTAATTATCAATGAAGTGTAATTAATTCAATTGCAGATAAACGTTGCGTTAGGAAATAAACATGAACCAAATAAAATGTTATAATTTATATTTTATTTTTCTGAAGACAGCAAATGGAAGAACCATCTCGGTGGCTGAGTTGATCCCGGTGGCATTCAACGACCAGAAGGGTCAATGTTTCACACCACCTCATCAGTTTTGCTATACATTTTAATTCAATTGTTTCAGTCAATCTACATGTAAAATGGCTTGATCATTAGTTAATATAAGGAAACTAAGGAGTGACTAATTAATTGAAAATGCTGAATTCATCGCCCCACCCCACCAGTACTCAGCTGGTACTTATTTTGTGCACCACGGTGGAATGAAAGGAAAGTCAGCTTCGACTGAATTTCAACCCAGAACGTAAACAATGCCACTAAGTATTTAGTCCGGCGTCATAAAAATTCTGCTAGTTCGCCACCTTAATAATGATATTAAGAGCATATATAGAAACTAAATTCTGACTGACGGTGCAGGAAGCACTGCGAGAAATATCATTATACTAGTCCAGTGTCGCTTAAAATTAAAGCTCATCAGTAGTAACGGGATAAATCCTGACTGTCATTATATGGAGTAGTCACTACAGATAAGCTTTAATTCTAAGCAAAACTAGACTAGTATAGTGATCTCACTCACTTCGGGGCGGTTATCTCCCATATCAGTATATGGACACGTGCATCCTTGCGGCTCTAAGAGTTTTTAACTCTTATTTCTAGCAAAATAGGTACTACCCTGTACCGTCATCACAATTAGGGACAATTGAATTTTTCTTTTTGGTTTTATGTTGCGTATAGCCGCCTTCGTTATCTTGTGTGTGCGTGTGTATATATATATATACATATATATATATATATATATATATATATATATATATTCGATTATGAATTAGAAGCAGCTAGAGGTATATAAACAAAGTCGAACACACATACCCGAGGTGTGTGCGTTGTAAGTTCGTCGGGTGACTGCGTTTTTTTAAACGTAAAAACATTGAGAATATATTCTCTTATGCCTAAAAAAAATGCAGTCGCCCGACGAACTAACAACGCACACACCTGCTGTATGTGTGTGTCCTTCCTGAGCGTTAATTTAATACACCCACTTGTTGTTCCTTCATCTGTTAATCTCATGAGATTATATCAATTGACCTCTATTACAAAAACACAGACACACACCAATATTTAGACTTCAGATCTTGCCATTCTTCCCATACAAAAAGGAACACACCCTTTAATATGGCATGACGAATATGTACAGTAGTTTCGGAGACAAATAGAAGAGAGGACTTGCAGAACTTAACTTGTTCCTTAAAAAACAAAAATACTCCACCAAACTAATACACCAAGCAATAACTGAAGCTAAAAATATCTCAATCTCTACACTAAGAAGAAAAACACTCACACTGAGGATAAACGGAAAAATGAACATAAAAATATCCCAATCGTTATCACTCACAATCCCAAACAGCCAAACACTTTCTACCAATTATACACAAGTCCCCGTTTCTCCGACAAATACTCAAGGAACAACAAATAATCAACAGCCGAAGGCAACCACCATATTTTAAGAAACTTCTAACCAAAGCAAGATTTGCATCAGAGGAAGAAATAATGCAAGTTACTAAATGTGGAGACCCTCGATGAGGGACATGTGATTTAATAAAACAGGGACTAACCAAAAAATTAAAGAATGAAAAAGAATTAAAGGTGAATGCAAATATGAACTGTAAAAGCAAAAACCTGATATATTGTATCACATGCCCGCGATGCAACGAACATTATATTGGGGAAACAAAAACGAAACTAACCAACCGGGTAAATATGCACAGACATCAAGTAAAACATCCTGCACTTAGCTGCGACACCTGTGCACAAGAAAAATTTACAATTTTTCCTCTTCATAAAATTAATGAAGATAACGACCTTCTCCGGAAGGCAAAAGAAAAATATTTCATAAGATTTCTAAGTTCGAAAACGACTTTTACTATATATAATAACACATGCTTGAAAACGTTAAGAACTGAGAGCGCTTGCACACATTTTGTGAAATCTCTTCCCAAAGGTTAGTGTCTTTCGACTTTCTAAAAAGGTTCTTTTCTAAATCTTAACTCTTTGAGAAAAATTCTGCTCTCCAAATATTGTAACTGTATCAAGGAATTTCCAAAACACTCCATGTATTTA
>NC_068985.1:59581038-59582644 GCF_001194135.2 Octopus bimaculoides | reverse complement strand
ATATATATATAATTATATACGAGGTCTGATCAATAAGTATCCGGACTATTGCCATAGTAACAAAGCTAACGCACGCAGAGTAAAGCCGTTTGGCACAGATTGACCTTGAACTCTGCTATGCATGCGCACTAAGTTTTAACGTTCTAGCTAACTTCCGTGTGTTTACGGAAGTCTTTGGAAGGAAGGTGTGTAGGCGTGTGATCGTCGTGTTGATCGTCACAAAGAAAGTTGTCATAGCGATACCTGCTGAGAGGCCTATGTGATGAAATTCCAAAAGATTTTGGAAAGGTAGAAAACGCACATGATTGTTTTTATATATATATATAGTATGTATAGATCACAGTTTGTGTGTGTATATTGACTAACGTATACATTTCCACATTTCTCAACCGATTTTCACCAAATTTTACACGCACATCGAGGATGGTCATGCACTATGACATTTTACCCAAAGCTCCCGCGTAAATGGACAAAGGGGAAAAGCGGTGGTTTACACGGGTTTTTCCATAATTCGTTGTATTTTCATAGTTTTTTGTAATTTGGGTCTTCCATACTTTTTAAATCTATATGGTCGTATATTGGCCATTAAAGAATATTCTTTTTAATGGTTTACACATTTTTTGATTTACTATTCATTTAAATGTTGTAATTGTGTATTATTACTTGGTTAGAGAATATTATAAAAGTGAAAGCATTTTATTGATTACTTAATTAATTTATTTCGACTGCGCCCCTACGACGGTGATTAAGTTGACTAGGAATACTGTACACGATGAATATCCAGTATCAAGCAATCTTAATCTCCATATGTAAACTGCATTAAACCTTGGCAAGCTTACCTTTATCTATTCTGAGTTACTTGAAAGGTGATGTTCCCTTCTATCTCTTCTATTTGTTGATACCTTTGTTTACCTATTAATGCGTTGTTTCACTTTAAGAATGCTTATTTACCCATGCATTATGATATTTCGCATGCGACATCTTTTCACTGCGAACTGCTAAAGATTGAAAGCAGTATTCGTGAACTGAAGTCAAACTCTTCTTGCCTTTATTTTTCGTTATCTGAAGTTAATTTGAGAGTCGTCGTTCACTATAAGCACGTAGCAAATACATTCCTTAAACTCTACTTTTTCAAGTAGGTATTATATTGCCATTTTTGAACGTACCAATCATACTTCTCTACGAAAAATAGCTCCCTTTGCTGTAGAATAAAGTAGACTCGCAGAGGGGTAGTTTCAACGTCTTCCTTCAATTTCCTTACGCCATTTATGCAGTTGTTTCTAACAAGAAATTTCCCTTTCATGTAAAACGACTATATTTTTAAAATCATTATCCGTAATCTACTCCCCAAACTCTTCAGTAGCTCTACTTTGCATCGCTTGCAAACTTATGTGCTTTATGATCATTAAAGTGCAACGACCTCCACAATAACCAGCCTTCAATTTGATTTTCTGTTCCTAGGTTAATCGGAAACATAGATTGCGTGCTACTCATAAGCCTTCTCAGTAGTTCAATTATTTGGTGAAAAAATACCACCAAAGCAACTTAAACCGTCCAAAGGACGGGTACGTTTGCTATGATATATATATATATATATATATATATA
>NC_068985.1:59575775-59581012 GCF_001194135.2 Octopus bimaculoides | reverse complement strand
TATATGTATATACGAGAAAACTGTTTCTATAAATATTTAGAAACAACCGATATACTCTTCGTTGTCTCTGTTGTTATTTAGATACGTCTTAATCATTATTGAACGGAATTATTTACTGAAACCATTCCTAACATGACCATCGTGCCTCTATACGGTATCCTAAACTACATTATGTGAACTTCCTTCTTATGTACTGGCTTGGTCGGAGGAGGGAACGCCGGGCATATGACCCACTGGGGATTCCAACACAAGTGCTCGAAAGAGATCACATCTTTTTTTACCACGAGGGTTGTGGTGGTTTCAAGGAGATCTGGCTGTAGCTTTTCGCCGGTTAAAAGACCAAGCAGAGGACCTCAGGTTAGACATGGTTCAGTAGACTTACGATCAAAATGGATCTTCGTCTTTTAGAATTGTCTTGTCTAAACTAACATTTTTGTTGGTAAGACGATACAATCAGACTTGAAGGCAATTTGGCAGCTATTTCTTGAGGTCCAACGATCGCGTACGTGGCTCTCTCGCTGGCGCGATCAATTGACGTTCTGGAGGGCTGTGCAGGCAAAAGTGTACAATAACTAATGTAGACATAACGAAATCACTAACAATGGAACTGTTCAAATGGGGTAGCCTTTATGCTCGATCTCCTAGAAAGAACGACCAAATATTCCCTCAAATTATGGATCTTAAGCATGTAGATATTTGATAATATCTATAGAATATAATGTCTGAAAGGAGAATAAAATATAGTGGATCATAATAGATCTGGACTGTCAAATTGACATGGGGCTTAACACAAATATAAACAGCAACCACAAAAATACTCACTGTATCATGAATAACAACAGCAACTAACAGGGAAAGCATGACGTAATAATATGCAATTATTTGCGCTGAAACTCTTGTTCAATTATGTTGATGTACAGCATCTAAAAATATATATCTCCATGCAGAGCGTGTATGGATAAGTGGACACGCATATGTATGTATGTATGTATGTATGTATGTATGTATGTATGTATGTATGTAGAAATATATGTGTGTGTATGTATATATATATATATGTATATATAGAGATACATACATATATACATAGACACACGCATATGTGCATATATACTAATGTGTTTGTGTGTGTGTGTCACTGTGTAAAATGAAGAGACAGAATAAAATAAGACGTAAATGTAGTGGAGTGACTGCCAACTCCTGTTTTAGAGAAGAAAGAAGCAGAGAAGAGAGTGAGAAGAGGGAAAGAAGATGTGAAAGACAGAAGAAGGAGTGAGAGGAGAAGGAAGAGCGAGAGAGATATCTACAATAGATGTCACCCTGTACAAACAGCCACAGTATGGACAGAAAATGACAAAAGCAAATCAATTAGGTGCAGATGCAAAACATCATTATCTCACACACATAATAAGCTTTCTCACGTTGGCAAAAGGCCGGCATTTTTTGTAAGGCTGGAGATAAAGAATAAATTTCTGCTTCTCTCTCTCTCTCTCCCTTCCCCCTCTCTTCTTTTCCACCTCTCTGTCTCCCTTCTATCTCACTCATGGATATACACGCGTATGTACACAACACATTTATATATGGTATATCTTTATGGTTTATCTTATTAAAGAAAACTATATGTATGTATTTTTCTTTGGGTTTTATTTAAGTTCTTGTTAAGAGAGTTCGAGCCGGTCGCTAACAAGACTTTTTGAGTTAAGAGAGTTCTTGGTGATTGAAAATATGTGGTTGAGTTGGTGTCTTGGTTGAGCTGTCAGTGCAAGCACCTAAGTGTGTGTGTCTATTTACTTAAAGAATCGCAAATGGAGAATTTTTGGAAATGTCTTATAAATCTTCACTGTGCCATTAGTAAATTGGATTTGGAGAATCTGCGTCAGTTTCTTTTGCTCTTCCTTTGAAAAATCTAGTATTTCTAGTTTTTTGTGAAACTTTGTTGATACATAGCCTAGTGCACCTATGATAACAGGTACGAATGAAAATTTATAGTCAAGTTACAAGAACTGTAAGTTGCGCATTAATTCACCATAGACATACTTTTTTTTTCCTGAACTTTTGATTGCACATACACATCCGCTGGGTAGATGACCTCTACAACAAGTGCATGACTTTTGTCCCATGTCACACAGAGTAATATCAGGTGTGTTATGTTTTCACCGATTTGATGTTTTTATAGGAGTGTTCCATCAGAATTCCTTGTTTTTAAAGGAATGCTGGTTCTGACATACCTTTGATATATACGTCAGGGCAATCCTTCCTGCGGACAGCATTGTAAAAAGTCTTTGCAACTACATCATGCCTCTGGGCAGGTAGAATCTGGTAGACATTTTGGGGCAGCTGATGATGATGTGGGTGATATCTTCCTCACTTGTATAGCAGAGCCGACAATTTCTATCGCAACGTGGAGGTTTGGTGATATCTTTGTTCCTCTTATTTATCAGGTATGTAGTAGATATATCCTGTTCCTGGATAGTGAAGGCAGATCCTTCTAGGAGGGATGTAATGTATCTATCACAAGTACAGGAAAGGCTACTGTTCCTGTGAATGCTGTTGTTGCCTTCTCGCTTACGGGATATGTATCCATGCATTGCTTTTTGTTGGTATGATGCATCTTCCAAGCATCTGTTTAAGTAGCCAGTTCAGCCTCTATTGGGTCGTGTGAGACAGTTGCATTCTCGGAGTACAATAGTGCTTCTCCAGCTCTGAAGTTGTTGTTGTTGCTTTTACTTTTGAGTATACGTGGAATGTGCTACTTTCTTTCTTTACTGTTCAGTAGGTGCTGCCTGAGTGATACAATGCGACGGACAAAGGCTGTTTGGACTGATCTTATGCCTCTACGGCAAACACTTCATTGTGGTATAGATGCTATCGGTGTCGCTGTTGAAGTGAAAGTTGCTAGTAGTGGTTTGTACCTTCCTAATTTCGATGTCCAGGTTGCGAATCTCGTCAAGTATCCAGTCCAGTATCCCAAATGATGCTTTTAGCACTGACACTGCAAAAACATTGTGAGACACAGTCTTGTTAAATGCAAACAACTTTGAGTTCCATATTTTTCGGGGTCTACAGAAGTATTCTTTGGTTATTCTGGTTGTAGTCACAACACCAATATTCTCATCAATTCCAAGAAACTTTTAGTTTTCGTCAATAGAGACAGGGGAGATAGATGAGCCATTGATGTACAAATTCTCTGCCTGGCCAACAATCTTTTCTCGGCCCTATCTTGTATGAGCATTTATCTTGCTCAAATTCGATTCCTGTTTCTAGTGAGAATGTTGTGGCTAGTTCTAATTGTCTCTTGATGTTGATAATGCTACGAGAATATAATTTTAGGTCGTCATAAAAGAATAGGTGGATGACATGAATTTTATTCTGCACATCTCAGCATTATGCCATGGCATTTTATTAACAAAACTAACAAAGGATTCATTACCAGTGCAAGCAACATCACTATCACACTGGAATATACCTGTTGGTAACTTAATTCTGGTTGTAACAACAGGTGTTGCTGTAGTAGTTGTCAGTGATAACTGTGTGGACATGTTAGCATCAGTCTTTCAATATAGCAACTGGTACTTTGGAAAGATGTTGTAATTCTATCATCTTTGAGCGAGGCACAGAGTGGTCTTGGAGAAACATATTCAGACAACCTGTGTACAGTGTGTTCATAACATTCAAGCATGATATGGGCCTATAGTTTTTGGCTACATGAGTCTCTTTATTTTGGGAGATAAGAGTAGTCAGCGAAACTGGTATGTCTAGCTCAACGTCCAAAGTTTTTCTTTTTAAATTCCCTGTAGACCGTGAGGTTTTTGTATCAGTAGTCTACAATCAGGTCTCTCCCAGTGATATTTCATTTAGCAGTTTCATGATAACCATCAGGAGTGGTTTACGAGTGATGGTATATATTTTGGAAGATGCGTTTACACAAAACTGACTTTTTAGTTCGTTTAACTATGCTGCATCGCGATTGTGTTTGTTTATATTCGAGATTCCCCGCCAGAATGACTCTAGGTCTTCCTGGGGAGGAGTATTTAATACCTTGATGGAATCATACTTCGACGAACAGCTTGTGAATTTCAGACAAACTTTCGGTTTGTCATGTTTCGTTCATACAATCATTTTACAGTAAAAACGTTTTTCACTTATCGATCGAGGATGGTGTTTGAGGGTGATTGGATTGCTTGAGAATGTTCCTAGGCTGTTCCCATTTATGTATGTATGTCATTACTCAGTTTATTTCAAAATCTCTTGCCAATGGAGAAAGTACCGGTTTCGAACCTAGATCCAAGGTTCCATCATTGGAATTTGTACATCAACAACAAGGTATTTTTGTTCGTATATATATATGTATGTGAAGATTTGTATGTGCAGATTTGTATGGTTTATGTATGTATTCTCATGCAAATAGTTACATATCTAGACATGCTTATATTTACATTATTTACATTCGACGGATATTTGTTCTAATCTTGTTTGTTGTTAACACAACGTTTCGGCTGATATACCCTCCAGCCTTCTTCAGGTGCCTTGGGGAAATTTCGAATCTGGGTTCTCATTCCTAAGGTATTTTTCGATATTATTATTATTATTATTCAGTAGTTTTATTTTTATAACGTGCTTTCACTTCACTACCGAGCGCAGCTCTGTGCGCCTTGGGTATGTGCTGTGGTTTGCTGTGGTGCTCTTATGTTTACTGTATTGAAAGTGTTTTGCGTAGAATGTGTGCAGTACCCAGTAGTGCAATTTTCTGTATGTTATATATATTTGTAAGTCCTGCTATTTTTGTTATGTATTTGTCTGAATATTTTTTTATTATACTTAAGGCACCTACTATGATAGGAATTGTTTCTGTTTTTAGATTCCACATTCGAGTTATCTCTATTTCCAGGTCTTTGTATTTTGAAAGTTTTTCCATTTCTTTTAGAGAAACGTTGTCATCTGCTGGTATTGATACATCAATTAGAAAGCATTTTTTTTCTTCAAGATCTTTGACAACTATATCTGGTGTATTTGCCTTAATTTCTCTACCTGTGTGTATTGGCGTATCCCAGAGTATGGTTGCTTTCTCGTTTTCTTTGACCTTTTCTGGCGTGTGTTTATACCATCTTTTTTCTGTTGTTATTCCATAATGTTGGCATAGCTTCCAGTGTATATAGGTCCCAGCTCTGTCGTGTCTGTGAATATATTCCTTCTTAGCCAGGACTGGGCAGCCAGAGATAATATGATTTATTGTTTCT
>NC_068985.1:59568522-59574601 GCF_001194135.2 Octopus bimaculoides | reverse complement strand
AATAAAAAAATATTCAAACAAATACATAACAAAAACACCAGGACTTACAAGTATATATAACATACAGAAAATTGCACTACTGGGTACTGCACACATCCTACGCAAAACACTTTCAATACCGTAACCATAAGAGCATCGCAGCAAACCACAGCACATACCCAAGGCACACAGAGCTGCGCTCGGTAGTGAAGTTAAAGCACGCTATAAAAATAAAACTACTCAATAATAATAATAATAATAATAATAATAATAATAATAATAATAATAATAATAATAGTAACATTGAAAAATACCTTAGGAGTGAGAACCCAGGTTCGAAATTTCCCCAAGACACCTAAAGAAGGCTGGAGAGTATATCAGCCGAAACGTTGTGTTAACAAACAAGATGATGACAAATATCCGTCGAATGAAAATAATGCAAATAATGTACATAATTCCTTATCTCTTAAATATAGAACTATGCTCATATATATTTAAAAGATAAACTTCTGGTAAATTTTACAGATTTTACAGTTACAGTGATGGATTGGATCTGTAGTTTTCGAATTAGCTTTCTCCGTTCTGGTTTTGAGAAGCCTAATTCCTCAAGATTGGTATTTAGGCAGTGTGTTACATATCCCAGGGCCCCAATAATTACAGGTATAGACCTGAACTTGTAATCTGGATAGAGTAACTGTAGATTTCTCAAAAGTTCAACGTAGGTATTCTCTTTTTCGTTGATCTTCAGCTTTATGTTAACATCCACTGGGCAGCTAATTTCCACAACTGTGCACAACTTCTCTTCTCTATCCCAAATCATTATATCAGGTCTGTTGTGCTTACATTTTTTTGAGGTTCTCACTGGTATATTCCACCAGTATTCCTTTTTATTATGACTGGCTATGGTTTCTACCATATTGTGGGTTTTTATTTCTTTGTCATCGGGATTATCCTTCCGACAGATTTCATTATAGAGTGTCCAAGCTACAACGTTATGTCTCATCGGTAGATAATACCGTGATGACATTTTCGGACAACTGCTAATGATGTGGGTGAAATCTTCAGTGTGAACTCCACAAAGTCTGCATCGGTTGTCACATTTTACGGCTTTTCCTGCATCTCTATCCCTTTTGTGCATCAGGTACTTGGTTGATATTTCCTGTTCCTGGATTGCAAACGCACACTCTTTAAAGTGGAAGGTAGTAATCCGGTTATTCGTCCGGAGCTTTCCACTAACATATTCATGCATAGTCTTCTGCTCATCTGATGACATGTTGCGGTAGAATCGTACGACTTCTTTGGGAATATATTCTAGATTATCAGGCACAGGGTGTTGCTCAAGAGGCTGTCTTCTAAGTCTTATGTATGCAAACTTGGCCAAGGGATGCACTTCGACATTTAGTGGTTAAAAGATGTTGCCGAAAGGATATGATACGACATTCAAAGGCATTTTGGATAGATGTTAAGCCTCTGTATGTATGTATGTATGTATGTATGTATGTATGTATGTATGTATGTATGTATGTATGCATGTATGCATGTATGTATGCATGTATGTATGTATGTATGTATGTATGTATTTATGCATGCATGCATGCATGTATGTATGTATGCATGCATGCATGCATGCATGTATGTATGTATGTATGTATGTATGTATGTATGTATGTATGTATGTATCTCTTATCCTTTTCTAGTCTCCATCCTTATTGCAAAACACAGCTAGGATTCTTTCTCAAATAATTAACGCAGTTCAGCCTACACAAGTAAATGTGTGAAGAACAAAACAGGTATTTTCAAATACGTTTCTATAAACTAGTTTTTAAATATTGAATGACTAGAATAAAATAATAATGAAAGAGGTCCACAAGCAAAACATGTTTGAGAACCATAGATTTCGATAAACATATTGCATGACGGCCATTCTATTTGAAAATGTCCGTTATATATTTGACTCATCTGTTCACGAAAACCTGCTTATCTTTATCACTGCTTTGAAGATTTGCGTAAATAAAACATATTAAATTGATCAAAGAAGGAATAAATGTGCGTTGGTGACCTTCAATAAAGGTCACTTGACAACTTAAGTAGTACGTACGTCAGAGAGAGAAATTCCAACACTTGACCTTGCTTCCTATAAATCAGGCAAACAATACAAACTGTTGTTTAGTGTGATGACAGGAAATACAGTGAAAGAAAGATTCAGTGAGTTTGTAATGTGATTCGTTCCTTTTTTTAGACGACATCTTCAGATCTTGAGAAAGTTATTTGCACTATCAGTTGGTCGTAAGAACTTTGACACTAAATTATTAAATTACAACAATACTAACACGGAAATATAACCAGACAAAGTGTAAAAAGAAATTATTTATCTTACATATAAATACATTCTAACAAACACATTCCTATACATACACACAGACACACACACTTGCGCGCACACACACATATATACATAATATACATACATACACACACATACATATATATATATATTATATATATATATCCAAAATTCAGTAACGGACGATAATAAAATCATGCAGACAGACAGACAGACGATACAAAGACGGACAGGAAAAACCAGAACGGAGCATTCGTGGCTTTCCTTCATCAGTCAAGCTTCCAATTATCATTACGGTTTCGGCCTGTTACATATGAGACTGTTCAAAATTGATAGGCCCCAAAAATCTAAGCTTAGAGAATTAAATTTTTGGAAGAAAGCAAGCGAATATGTGCAACAACACAGACAAAAAAAAAAAAAAACGAAAAATCGGAGAAAATGTTACACGATTACAAATACGAGCAACAAGAACAACAACAGGTGTGTTTCGACTAATAAGGACAAGTTAAATTGAGCTGGCGTATAAAGTGGACAAACGTAGATGAAAGTCAGGAGACAGAAAAATAAGGTGTTATGCTGGTGGTGATCAAGATCATGCTTAGCCGAACACCGATCACATGGGAGGAACAGAGAGAAGTAGGAGGTAGAAGAATTGAAGAATTAGGGAAGGAACTGGAGAGAGAGAGAGAGAGAGAGAGAGAGAGAGAGAGAGAGAGAGAGAGAGAGAGAGAGAGAGCGAGCGAGAGTGAGAGAAGGGACATAGGGAAAGGTACAGGGGAGGTAACAGAGGAAAGTAGAGAGATTAAAAAAGAATGCCAAGAAATGTGAGGGTGGGGCAGCGAGAAAAAGAAAAGGAAAATGAAAGAAAGAAGTAAGTTCTACAGAAATTAGATACATACTTACAAGCTGAGCAAAAGGTGTACGTACGCCGCTATATGTATATATAAATATGTATATATATATATATATATATATATATATATACAATTAAACCTTGAGAGAGGCATTATGCCGGTAATAAACACACGCACAAGTTCAGTCCTTTATTTATTTATAAACAGTATTTCGCTTTTTTCTTTTTGCTAAATCATTTCGTTGCACTCTTGCAATCTCTTCAGTACCTTGTCTCTCCACTTCCATTTATATATTAAATACTGTTTATAAATAAATTAAGGACTGAACCAGTGCGTGTGTTTATTACCGGCATAATGCCTCTCCCTAGGTTTAATTGTATTTCTTTCAACACACGCATCCACATCAAGAATCTTGCACACCAAATACACATACGAAATATGTATATATATATATGTATATATATGTATATGTGTGTATGTATAAATATAAATATATATATGTATATATAAACGCAAAACAACGTGATAAGAACGTAAACGTACGTCAGTGTGAGTGTGTGCATATTACATTAATAATATACATGCGTATTCAAGCACATACACACATATATATATTTACATTCACATACACACATACATACACACGAACACGTACGTTTAATGTAGTTATTATCAAATATCTAAACAGAAATACAAATATTTACATTATTTACATTATTTACATTCGACGGATATTTGTCCTCATCTTGTATGTTGTTAACACAACGTTTCGGCTGATATACCCTCCAGCCTCCTTCAGGTGTCTTGGGGAAATTTCGAACCTGGGTTACCTTAGGAATGAGAACCCAGGTTCGAAATTTCCCCAAGACACCTGAAGAAGGCTGGAGGCTGTATCAGCCGAAACGTTGTGTTAACAACATACAAGATGAGGACAAATATCCGTCGAATGTAAATAATGTGAATAATGTACATAATTCTTCATCTCTTAAATACAGAACTGTATTATAGAAATACAAATGTAGAGAAAGATTATCTTAGCTTAATTACAAATAAAAATTTCAGTCAATCTGACATGTAAGAGAGATAACTATGGACAAGTTTCTGTCTTAGACCATTACAGATTTATAGTTATCTTCCATACTTTCTTGAGTTTCGATGTTCATAGCTTCACATTATGATTATGTCACCGCTTATGTGGGTAGTATCTAGACTGTCAATTCTATATTTCACTAGGGCTCTCTGATTTGTAAGACTTTTTCAGTTGTATTCAGCAATTATTAATGACACACTGAAATGGAGAAATTTAAGGTGAATTTGGCGTATTGTTACGTTCCACCTGAATTTGTGGGATACTAATGACAACATAGTGCTCGAAATACACAGGAATTCATTCCCCTATGCATAGATCATTTGACAATGCTCTCCTTAAAGACCCACCTGGAGAAGCAAGGCTGAGATGGAATTCTTTCAAGGACGCCACTCACAAGCCTGTACCGAAGGACTTTGGTAGGAAACAGAGTAAGAGGCAGGAACTGGTTTGGAGTTTAGGTACCTCAATCCCTGTTATCGAGGAGACAAAGTATGTTGCACTTGCTAAATATGAATATCATCCTATATGGGCCATCCTGAAAGTCTGAACAACCCTAAAATAGCAAGAAGCAACAACCAGAAGACAGCTAGATTTGAAAATGACTATTGGATTCAGCTTTGCAGTGGCATTAATAATCATCTGTTATAGATACATCTGTAAAGTGTGTGAAGGGTTAATGAAAGCCATCAGTCCAACTTTACACTATCGAAAATACTAATCGGCGAGACCATCAAAAACAAGGAGAAAAAGTAGATGTAGGGATTGGTAGAGTACTAATCCGAACGAACTTTTGCTCCACGGGAAACATCTCAGACAGTGTGCAAAACATCTTGAAATTTCTGCTAGTGAGGAAGGAACTTGGTGCATTGCAACCGTTAAATGGTGTATCTTAAATTTTAGTTATTCAGGGATATATTTTGAGATATGGTTATTAATTTAGACCAGTGGTTCTCAACCATTTTTTGGCTGTGGACCCCTTTGATTTGTATTTTACTCAGTGGGGCATGACTCTCATAGCCATTCGATGTCTAAAACCTCCTCTTATTAAATTTTTTTAATAATTAAATGTTTTTAGGAAATGTGTAAAAAAATGTTTAAATGTTTTGTGTATTGTAGAAATATAAGCAGTTTATTGCATATGAATTTTAACAAGAAAATATCATATGGCTACCCAAGGGCCATATGGACCCCGGTTGAGAACCATTGGTTTATCTACTGATGAAAAGAATGCCCAATCCTTCTTTACTCGAACTGCCCCCACTGGAGTTACACCTCTGACATTTTGTAAATGTAATGAACATGATTTTTTTAAATTTATAATTAACTGCACGAACCCCATAAAACTAACAGATTCCAAATATGTATGGAACTTTCGTCGGTTTCGATGAGAAGTATTCATTGGTTCGGTCAATTGAATTACCTCCCCATTGAATTAACTTTTTAGTGGCTGTATATCCCGCAGACATGTACCCTAGCGTAGTTTTCAGGCAGCAGAATCAGTTGACACTGTGTGATAAGGCCGAACCTTTGAATGATATGGACAACCTATCCAACGAGCTTCTCTACAATTTCCTGGTGTTTCTGTTGTTACTCTAATACAGCATTCTAGCCATGACCATCATAATTTTTCCCAATCAATAAACAATCCAAAATCACATCATCCGAAGTGATATAAGATAGGCTGGTGTGATTTGAGGGAAATTTGACTGCTATTTCTAACTATGCACACTCTTCCTCGTTGTTTTGCGTTGTTGCAGTGGTAACTATTTGTGTTTTATTGTTGTTGTTGTTTTTCTTGCATAGACTTCAATC
>NC_068985.1:59562096-59568355 GCF_001194135.2 Octopus bimaculoides | reverse complement strand
CCATTCCAAAAATAAATATATTTGACGTCATTGTGACGTCAGCCTCGCGATGAGGTGGAGAGGGAAAGCAGAAGAGAATACGACCAAAACAAACACGTACACACACACACACACACACACACACACACACACATACCCCCCCACACACACACGCGTGATATACCACAAAGTTAAATACATCAGTGTATGTAGGTATAGACACATGTGTTTGCATGATTTTAGGTATTTATATAAATGTCTGTATGTGGGTGTGAGTGTACCTGTGTGCAAAAGAGATTGCATATACAAATACAAACATAAATACAAGTACGTAAAGAATGATATGTACGCACAGACGGTCGCACATGCACACACACTCACACACACACACTCACACACACACTCACACACACACACACACACGCACACACACACACACCTGTTAAGTTACTGTGTATGTATGTATTATATATATGTATATATACGCACACATGTATGCGTGTGTGTGTTATGTGTGTGTGTGTGTGTGTTTTGTGTGTGTGTGTGTGTGTGTTTTGTGTGTGTGTGTATGTGTGCGTGTGTGTAACTTCATTAGCGGAGACGGTGGAAATTCTTATTGTATTTACCTTTTGCATATTGACGTCAGACAAATGATGATGATGATGATGATGATGATGATGTGCGGGACAAATATAACAATGGTAGTAATACTTCTTATGAAGTCATATAAATAGATGTTACCCCAAATAATATTTGAATAAATTAATGAGAAATTACATAATATCGATGTGAGAACAATGATATCGAAATTTCGATAGGATTATATCCAGAGGGATTCTTCAACCGCTTTTGTGCGATTGTAATGTGGCTAAGGACCGAGGTCAGTTGAAGTCCGTTCAGTTTCTTAGAGTACTTCTCATCGCATTTCTTTCTCTTCCTACCCCTTTCTCACATCACCCATTTTTTCACTATTACCATCATCTCATTGCTACTGCATTCATTAAATCCTCTTCTTTTTTTTTATCAAATCAGCCACAATTAGTTGAAATTCTGTTGTAGAGTTTCATTTCCGAAAATCATTTTGGCGGCAACTACAATCAGATTTATATTGTCTTAGCTTGTCTTTGTGACACCGAAACATTGAAGCGTTTTGTTTTTTATTATCTCGTGTGTCATTCTTGATCGAAGATATGTCCTTAATAGAGACAATTTTTTTTAGGCATAGTAGGAATCAACCTTTAAGGTAATAACTGGTATGCTAAAGGTTCATACGGTACTCAGTCTCCAAATGCATGAGTCAATGGCTCATCAGACAGTGAAGCAGCTTTATAGGTGTTTCGGCCCCTTTCACCGCAACGTCAAAGTGCCCGTGGTCACATGCCATTGTAAGCTACTAAACTTCCGCACAAGAGCACAAGTTTAGCTTAGTCAGATATTGCGACTCTGGGTTAGATGTTCCTTTGAGGTTAATTCAGAATTTGTACGTACGGTTTTTTCTGTAATTTATTAAAACAAAAATAGGGTTTAAAAGATTACAGCATTTTGCGACATAATCATCCTTGATTTTCCATACACTTCTTCCAGTGACCCACAGGCTTGCTTATTCTATCATAGAAGGTTTTCGGCTGGTTGCGCAGCCACTTTCGCACCGCCTCATGCGCTTCTTCGTCCGTAGCGCATTGATAACCACATAAAGGATGCGTGAGCGGTCCAAAGAGGTAAAAGTTTTAAGGGGCGAGATCTGGACTGTATGCAATGTGTTCCAGCAACTCGAAAGCCAATTTTTTCAATGACTTCGAAGGTGTGGGCGATCGTGTGTGGGCGGCTGTGTGTAGGCAGCCGTGTGTGGGCGTGCATTTCGTGCAACAATAGCACGTTTCGACAGTATTTTCGACGAATTGCTGTTCTCCGTTTGTTGATCGGTATTTCACTGCAACCAACACGGTTGACTGTAGAACTCTTTTCCAGAAAGTATGTCTCCAAACTTAAATCCAACTTGTAACTCACCTGATCAAAGTGTTTCTCGATAGAAATTATCATCGAATTTATGACCTTAAAATCTCTCTCTCTCCTCCCCTCCCTCTTGCTTTCTCTCTCTCTCTAATGATCTCGATCGGTCCATAGAAATGTGCCTTTCCCAATACCCATATCAATTTTTCTAGACGCCTCTCGCTTAACTTGTGATACAAGTCTTAACTCAAAATAACCTGTCATTGCCTTTTGCATAATGTTATCATAGATGTCATCAAATGAAAGAAAAATAGGGTTGTAATCATGGAAAAGATAGGGTTGTAAGATCATATTTTGTGAGGGTGGTATGGTCTTATGGGAATCGAAATATTAGAAAGTTTGAAACACAAAAAGTCGAAAAGCGGTGATGTGTACCTATAAATAACAGAGAAGCAAAGTGAGGGCGCATGGCCTGCGTAGTGGGTGTTGCACAGACTGGAGGTGCGTAGTGTTCTTGAGCAAATAATTCCATCTCACGTTGCTCTGCGAACACTTCGGCAACTGAGGTTTGTTACGCGGTACACCTGTGCAGACTATGTCGATTTGATGTAACCAGTGAACAAATATGCAACACAAACATTTGATCACAATAAACAAATCATACGTGTAGGCTTTCATGGACTACGAGAGACTTTGTGTGTGTGTATTTCTATATACACATATACATATGTATATGTATGTATGTATGTATGTGCGCGCGCACACACACATGTATATATATATATACATATATGTATATATATATATATATATATATATATACATATATATATATATATATATATATATATATATACATATGTATATGTGTGTGTGCATTTTGCCCAGTGTGCTAACAATTCAGCTAGCTCGTCGCCTTTGTGTGTATATATATATGACAGAGGTTTGAATTTTACAAACTTCATGTATACGCACACACACATGCATGCGCGCGTGTACCCACACATACACACAAGTGTGTGTGTCTGTATGAGAACAAGAAAACTGATACCGTAACTTAGAATGAAGCAGCAACAGAAATGAACAAATTAGACTATTAAGGACAGAACGCTCTCGTGCATCTACTCCATTAAATTACTTTTAAGGACCATAAATCTAATCCCTTTTCAGGTTGATTAACTCTTCTAAAAATGAGGTAATTTTAGTGTGTAAGCGTTTACTCAATGCCATTAGTCTTGATATAAGAAGGGTTTGTAAAGGAATTAATCCAATAAAATTGCTTTGCAGCCATAAGCAACTGGTTCTGTGGTATCAAGTACAAGGCAGCTTGTAACCTTAAAGAATTCGATATTGTACAGTTTTATCTCCCTATATCTAAACCACCATCTTCGAGTGCTATTGTATTATAACTATTAACATAAATTTTACAATAATTGTGTCAAACAAGAAGCCACTCTTGTGCAATTACGATTCCTGACTCTTCTTTCGGCATCTTAATGGGCAGTTAAGACGGAGCTGGGGCTGCAGATCTCGCTGGATTATTTATTATCTTTTACGTTTTAGTCATTTGGCTACAACAAAGGGTACCATCGAACGAATCGCCCTAGAACTTATTCTTAAGCCTAGTACTTATTCCATCGGTCTCTGTTGCCTACCCACAAAGCTAAGAGGACAACCAACACTAATCGTCAATTCACAAATACTATACCAATCCAAAGACACATACACGCACATACACGCACGCATACATATATCTATCTTTACTCATAATTTCTGTCTACCTTAAGAAACGCATACCCTCTTAATTTACATTGGAGCTTTGGAAACTCAAACGTAATCTCCATCAAAAAGATAACAAAATATAGCCTTAGGAATTCTAACCATACTATCTGCAATCAGAAATACAGTAGTAAGCATCAATAATAGTATTTCTAATCTATTTTCAAAGTAATATCCTTGATAAAGCCGTGACTCATTACAATGGGTTGTTCGTAAGTATTGGCTTTATCTATAAATAAATGTATATGGATGATCTCCCACTTGAAGAAATGAACCAAAAAAAAAAAAAAAAGTATAACACTCTATTCACTCTAGATGTCACCATAATCTTTCATTCGATCTTGATGCAAACATAAATTTAGTTAGGAAGTCCTTATTCCTAATTTAACATTTCTCGAACACATAAATTCTTTAATACGCTAAATGTTAACATAATCTACTCTTAGCTCAACAATATACCATCCAGTTTTGTACACTACTATAGAAAGAAAGGCACACGTGCAAGCAGCTGTCGATATAAAAAAACAGCTCCCTACAAAAAAGAAAATTTCTCTGAGGTAGTCGTCTGTTAGGCGATTTTCACTTCACCTTGTGGAATTCTAAGACACTACACAAGGCTCTCAGATATCGAATATCGGCAGTCACAAATTTAAAACAGGATTTAAACAGCCTGTGACAACAATACTTACTTATCATCCGATGGCAATATATCTCATCTAAATGCTGCAATAGCCTTTTTACTCAGTACGATTAGAAATGTTTTCTCACAAGCTGCAGGTGTGGCTGTGCGGTATGAAGCTGGCTTCCCAACAACATGGTTCCAGGTTCAGTCCTACTGCGTAGCACCTTGGGCAAGTGACTTCTACTTTAGCCCCGGGCCGACCAAAGCCCAGTGAGTGGATTTGGTAGACAGAAACTGAAAGAAGCCAGCCGTATTAATATATATATATATATATATATATATATATATTTGTGTGTTTGCGTCTGTGTTTGTCCCTCTGAAATCGCTCGACAACCGATATTGGTGTGTTTACGTCCCCGTAACTTAGCGGCTCGGCAAAAGAGATCAATAGAATAAATATCAGGTTTACAAAGAATAAATCCAGGTGTTGATTTGTTCGACTAAAAGGCGGCGCTCCAGCCACAGTCAAAATGACTGAAACAAGTAAAAGAGTAAAGTATTGCGATTCTGAGTTAAAATGTTAAAATATATATTGTAATAACATTACGAAACATGGTACAACTCTCTTCAGGTTTTCAGTATGGCTTCATTATGGCCTTACAAATCCCACGACTATGCATGGTCACGGATATTATACAGTACAAGTGTTGTGCTATGTATAGGGAGCTGACAGGAAGGCCTTAAAATCTTAGCATCCTGACCGAAGATCCCAGAGACCACACATGTGCAAATTAAAGTTATTTTAGGACTGGAGTTAAGAAGTTCGATTTTCGTGTTCAGTTTCACTTCTAGGCATCTTGGACAGGCGACTTCTATTATAGTCCCGGGCCAGCCAATGATCAATGCCTTGTGAGTTAATTTGGTACACAGAAACCGTGCCAAATCCTGCATACACACACACACACACACACACACACAGACACACACACACACACAGACACACACACACACACAAGAGGGTGTGCGTTTCTTAAGGTAGACTGAAATTGTGAGTAAAGATAGATATATGTATGCATGCGTGTATATGGGTAAGTGCGTCTGGGTTGATGTGTGTGTGTATAAATATAAGTGTGCATATGTGCGTGAGAGAGTGTGTATTTTTATGTCTGTGTTTGGGTTCTTCATTGCTTACTTCTCCGTAACCTAGCGGTTCGACGAAGGAGTTTGGCAAAGATTTTCGAGAAAAAAGACGACAAAAGACATTAAGATAATATACGAAATAGGTCATAAAGAGCATGGGGAGAGATGCACCTCTCGTAAGGGAAGACTACGTTGAAACTCTCTTATAAGGTACTTAATTGATATACAACGCTTTGTAAACTGATCGAAAAGCAAATGGCTTCACATTCCAAACAGCATTAAAAGGACGGAATATTGGTTTCAAATGTTGGCACAAGACCAGCAATTTCCGGGAAGGGGATAAGTTGATTATGTCGACCCATTTTGCCCATCTCAACCCCGATAGGATGAAAGGCAAAGTCGACCTTGGAGGCGTTTGAACTCAGAATATGAAGACGGAGAAAATGCCACCAAGGATAGAATATTAGGGCGAATTTCCGGTGGATGTTATATATTCCAACGATCCACAAAACTTGGGCTCTCACTTGTCCACTATAACCTAAAAGCTCCTAATGGAAGGTTTACGAATCCCCTGATATAGCGCAGGCGTGGCTATGTGGTAAGAGGTTTGTTTCCCAACCGCATTTTTCCAGGTTCAATCTCACTATGTGGTATGTCGGGCAGGTGAGTTCTGATATAGTCTCGGATCAATCAAAGCGTTTTCAGTAGATTTCTGGATTTCACAAAGGGAAACGGAAAGTAATCCACCATATATATATATATATATATATATATATATATATATATATA
>NC_068985.1:59559284-59562030 GCF_001194135.2 Octopus bimaculoides | reverse complement strand
TGTGTGTGTGTGTGTGTGTGTGTGTGTGTGTGTGTGTGTGTGTGTGTGTGTGTGTGTATGTTCGTCCCGTACCGTCGTTTAGCAACCGCTTGTTTATCTAAATTCTCGTAACTTATCGGTTATCAGTTCAGCAAAATTAACTGACAGACTACTAAATAGATAAATAGGTACTAGGATTGATACGTTCAACTAAATCCTTTAAGGTGGTACTCCAGCATGACTGCAGTCCAATGAATGAAACCAGTAAAAGATAAAAGATAATCTGGCGAGGAGTAGAAAGCAGTTTAATCAAGAACGTGGTTTAATCAAAAACGTGGTGTAGGTGGTTGACCTCTTAAACCTGAACTGTGTTTTAATTAATGTGTTTTATTGTATTCTTTTATTAAAAAAATGTTAAAACTAACTCAGCTTCGTTTTTATATAAGCTCTTTGACCCACGCACACTTCGAGGCCTTGTAGCTCATAAAAAGATCATAATAGTCGACATTACTACTACTACTACTACTACTACTACTACTACTACTACTACTACTACTACTACTAGGCGGCGAGCTGCCAGAATCGTTAGCACGCTGGACGAAATGCTTAGCGGTATTTCGCACGTCTCTACGTTCTGAGTTCAAATTCCGTTGAGGTCGACTTTGCCTTTCATCCTTTCGGGGTCGATAAATTAAGTACCAGTGAAACATTGGGTTCGTTGTAATCGACTAGTACCCTCCCTCCAAATTTTTGGCCTTGTGACTTTAGCAGAAAGGATTATTATTATCATATAGCTCTTACATGCTAATTTAATTAGCAGGAATATATATAGAAGTTTGGTGACAAGTCTTTTCAGAATCGTTAGCACGCCGAGCAAAATGCTTATCGGCATTTCGTCTGTCTTTACGATCTATGCTCAAATTCCGCCGAGGTCTACTTTCACTTTCATCCTTACAAGGTAGGTAAAATAAGTACCAGTTGAGCACTGGGGTCGACGTAATCGACTAGTCCTCACCCCACAAAATTTCTGGCATTGTGCCTTTAGTAGAAAGGATTATTATTATTATGGTTGTTGTTGCTGTTGTTGTTGTTATTATTATTATTATTGTTGTTATTGGCAGACAACGAGTCAGACCTGTTTTGTATCTCACTGCCACTTGAGTCTTTTCCATTTCTGTTGATTATATTTTCTGATTAATACTTGAAGAACACGACCAGATTTCAAAGAATTATTTTGTTTATTTTTCAACTTTTTATTTAACAGCCAGACATTTGCAGATTTTTATTGTAAACACCCTTACATCAGTAGCAGCAGCAACATCTGAAGCAGTAGCTGAAGCAGTAGTTGTAGTAGTAGTTGGAGGAAACTCCGACTATGGTTGTAGTAACCATGATATTGAAGAAGATGATACATCCTCTCCAATAGAATGAATTTGGATATTTGAAAGCCAAAAGACGATTCAGTATAGAGAGGAACATGAGAATATTAGAAATAATTACATATAGTAACAACAACAACGTCATCATCATCATCATCATCATCATCATCATCATCATCATCATCATCATCATCGTTATCATCATCACTGTCATCATTTCCCGTTATATCCGCTTACTAGCGAATGCGCACCAACATGAGATAGTTGCCTCCTTGGTATTCGATCTTTGGCAAGAGCATTCAGAAAACTATGCCAAGATCTGTCCTTGCTGTGATGTCTCTCCATCTCCGAGGTTACCGACCTCTGTCTCTCTTTCCCTCAATCATGCCTTCCAAACAGATCTTACTGAGCAACAAATCAGTCGCTAATTGTGGCCAAGTAGTTTGAGTACTTTATTTTTGATAACAGAGATGATTAGAGGGAATTTAGTTATTTGTCTTCAATTGCTAACACAAAACTCATGGTCTGTGAGCTTGGTGTTAAGCAATAATTCGCATTAAATGATTCTGAAAAATCGTGTAATGTGACTAAACTCGTGGCACCTCCAGATCTGTGAATGTCTTTAAAGGAGTAAAGCAAAATGTACATTCAGCCATTACAGTATAGTAATCGCCATAATACTTTCTAAAACTGAAGATGAATGTCCATCTGGATTCTATATCGAAGGACGCCCCTCTCCAGTCTTAGCGACTCTGATGATATTTCTGTCATAAACTAATTCTGCCAGGACTTACAATGTTTTGTTGACTGTCTTGCTAAGCATGCTGCAGAAGCAAGGCTTTCCATCAATGTATCAACAACAAAATACATGACAACAGATGAATCTAATCCAGTCGACCATACAATATGTAGCAAGCCAGTAAGCAAGTTTCTGAATTTATCTACCTCAGACACAAACTATTTTCGAAAAACGATGGCATGATAGCTGCGAAGCATAGAATCAGATTTGGTTGGACAGCATATTTACTGAAAAACATTATCAAAGTGATTGGAGACACCTTGAATATTCAGAGAGAGACGACAAAGAAAAAGAAAGAAAAGAGCAATCAACTGCGGAGGTGATGCTACAGCGTATACTGAGATGTCAGGGCTGGGATAGAGTAACAAACGAAAGAGCTATCTATTACGATTTTATCGTTTATCTTTTATCTTTTATTTGATTTATGCTGAGGTACCACATTGAAGAGTTTAGTCGAATAATTCGACCCCAGTACTTATCTTTTGAAAGTCTAGTATGTGTTCTATCGTTCGTTTTTGACGAACCGTTAGATAACAGGGACATACACCAACCAACTCCGGTTGTCAAACGGTGTTATGAGACAAGCAGA
>NC_068985.1:59557639-59558770 GCF_001194135.2 Octopus bimaculoides | reverse complement strand
TATACTCTCCGAAACGCCTGTGTTAGAATGGGGGTAGCTGATGAAGGAAAATGTTCTCTATGTGGCCTGTGTTTTCTGTACTCTGGTTATTATTATTTTTTTGTCTACGTTTTGTTTGCAATGTCCTGTACCCAGATATACACCTATATATACAGGTAGACGTAGGTATGCACATACCTGTTCGTATATATGCATATACTCATTTATTATTTGCTTTATATATATATATGTTTGTGTGTGTGTGTGTGTGTATGCATTTATGTATATAAATGTACACATACACATGTATATTATGCAAACCACATTGTATATATATATATATATATATATATATATATATATGCGTATGCATGTATGCATGTATTAAGATGCACATATGCATTGATTGCACTGCTATCAACAAGAGATGAAAAGACAGGTCAACTGTACTCTAACGTATCTGCAACTAAGTTGCTGCTGCACACAGTGGCACAGTTACATCCGTGTACTGGCAGTATTGCTGCACTGACGCTGAATTATATTTAAAAAATTAGCCATTATATTCATGCATAAAGTTTAGCTTTACAAGTAGACTGTAATTCTACTCCGAGTTACAGTTGTCGTTCGCCTCTCATCAATGGCTTTCAAAACGCCCACCAATTACATCTCTCATCGAACATTCATTTGCCTCTCTACCTCTTTCTCCCTCACTTCCACACTTTCTTTCTTTCTTTCTTTCTTTCTTTTTTTCTTTTTTTCTTTCATTCTTTCTTTCTTTCTTTCTTTCTTTCTTTCTTTCTCTCTCTTTCCCTCTCTCCCTCTCTCTCTCTCTGTCTTTTTCTCTGTTCCTCTTACTTTTTAATCTATTCCGATGCAGACTTCATACATGCATAAATATATGTATACATATATATATACACACACTTATATGCATCTATCTATCTATCTATCTATCTATCGGTTGGTCGGTCTTTCTCTTTTTCTCTCGCTTTCTCTCTCTTCTCTCTCTCCCCCTTTCTCTCTAACTATCTATATAGCTTGTTAGCTTGTTAGCTTGCTAGCTATAATTCTACACAGACACACACACACGCACACACACATACGCACGCACACACACACACACACACACACACACACACACACACACACATA
>NC_068985.1:59554785-59556550 GCF_001194135.2 Octopus bimaculoides | reverse complement strand
AACACACAAAATCCGTTAGATTCACTTTAACATTTAAATTTTATTTGTCAAAATATTTTCGTCGCTTTGAGACCGCGACCTGTTCACTAATCTAACGGATTTTGTGTGTTATTTTAAATGGCTTCTAAACACCTTCCACGCTGCAATTGTTATATATATATATATATATATATATATATATACTTTGGTACGTAGTAGAAAGTTATTACAGATAAAACTTTAGAAAACAAAAACAGATGATGGAAGCTGATCAATACACTGCCTAAGGCCGCTTAGGCTGCTACTATATTTCAGCATTTAAAGATCCATTTAAAGTCTGCGTTTTAGCCACGAATTTAACCTGAGCGCTGATTGTGTGGACCAGTTAACTTACGCCATCATGCATCACATTACCTACAATTTCTCCCGCTCTCTCCACCTTCCTCTCTTTCTCTGTCTTTATATATATACATATGTATATATTCACACACATGCATATACATATACATACATATATACACACATACACACACATACACACACCACACACCATTATGCACACTTCCACACCCACACAAGCATATAATACCTGAACACAGACAGTATATACACATGTACGCACACGCAACACGTATAAACATACGCAACACGCATAGACAAAGATAACTATCGCCTACAAGCATACACTACACACACTCGCATGCGCACCTTAGTTCGTTGGGGTTACCATTACCGTTATTATTATCTCCCTTTCATTCAATTTTTGTTACTGTCATCTCGCCATGTTGGACCGTTTTTTTATAATTCTCTCTGCATTTTTTCCTCTTAATCCTTTCTGTTGAAGAACGTAAGCTTGAAACGTAAAAGACGTTTCTATTTTTCCCGAGCGTTAAACTAATACATCTGCTTCTTGTTCCTACACCTCTTTTCATCTTTTGTTTTCTGTAAATTTGAACTCTATTTGAAGGATTGAAAAAGCATATCAATAGAGTTCATACTGGGATATCTGTTACCTCAGCTAGCCGCACAGCTGTGCATTATGTAATAGAATATGCATATCTTTCGCCGGACTCTAGAGTCATGCAAGGGTCTCACACCTCATTATATATATATAAGTACATTTCTTACAAATACTCCTGTATTTGTCTGACTGTTGGGTCCTTCGGGTGCTTGGATAAATAAAATGCAGATGCCAAGTTGACCCAGATTGCCTCCATGTATACATATATATACAGGTAGAGTTGTTAGTGGGCTGTTATGTAGATGTATGTCTGTGTGCACGTAGTTGTGTATGCTATATATGTATATGTATATACGTAAATATATACGTATACGTATATATATATATGCCTGTAGGTAAATGGATATGAATGTAAACAGTTAGACATACAGATAGATAGGTACATAGGTAATAAGAACAGACAAGCTCACATAAACACATACATACATATGTGTATGCATGCGCGCACGCACACACGCATACATGCATACACACACATACATGCATACATACATACGTACGTACATGCATACATACATACATACATACATGCATACATACATACATACATACATATATGTATGCGCATGCACACTGACCCACACACATGCGCACAAACAAACAAAAAGAACGCAGCTCAGATAACGGCCAGAGTCAATGACTATTGAAAAGGATGCAAGAAAATTTTAGAAAACATAAATAAGTAAATGAGTGCAAACTTGACCAGTGAGTGTCAAAAAATAAGGCAGTAAAAGAGAATGACTCTCCCCATACACAACAATATAT
>NC_068985.1:59544136-59551393 GCF_001194135.2 Octopus bimaculoides | reverse complement strand
TATATATATATATATATATATATATGTGTATATCATACACAGACGCAAACGCTCAAGCAACACCGAAACTTTGAATTATCTGCCAAATTTTGATGTTTTAATATGATAAAAATAATAAACACACATACAATTTACAATACCCAATATATTCGTAAATTGTAAATTATATAAGATTTTAACGTTATATTTGTTTGTATGCATGTATGTATACATGTATGTTTGTATGTATATATGTATGTGTACATGTGTGTTTGTGTGAGTGCGTGTGGGTGTGTACAAAAGCGAGAGTTTCGTGCATACGCAGACTTTGACATACACACTTCACCAAGAAATTAACAGGATCTTATTCTGACATAAAACATCGGAAGAAACAATGTGTATATTGTTTAATTCACTGTCAAGAATGACAACAAAAACAACAATAGCTGTAACTACGACAATAACAGCAGCAGCAGCATCAACAACAACAACAACAACAACAACGCCAATGATATTGATGATGATGATAATAATAATAATAATTATAATAATAATAATAATAATAATAATAATAATAATAATAATAATAATAATAATAATAAACACAACGACATGAAGGAAGTAAACAAAAAGGGAGTACCTAAACGAGTGAGAAAATTACTTCCTTCAAAGTTGAATGTCAGAAACTTAATTTCGGCAATAAACTCACGCGCAGTAGTTCGGTATGGCGTTGGAATCCTGAAGTGGACAAAGGAGGAGCTAAAGGAGATGGACAGGAAGTTACATGAAACCCAGCATCCACGTGCAGACACTGATCGCCTATACATGAAGAGAGCAAATGGAGGAAGAGGACTGATAAGTGTGGAAGACTGCGTATGTGTCGAACTCGAGAGCTTAATGAGATACCTAGCCCAAAGTAAGGAAACCTTGCTAGTGTCAGTTAGGAACGAGGAAGTATTGAAAGCAGAGAAAAAAAAGGAAAAACAAGGGAAGAAATACAAAAAGATATGAAGAAAAATTACGCAACAAGGGTCTACACAATCAATTCCATGTACCCGCAACAGAAGTTACTGGAAAAAGTAGGTGGGATTGGCTGAAGAAAGAAACATCAAAAAAAAAAAAAAAAAAGACCGAGAGCACTATACTGGCAGCTCGGAGTGAGTAAGTGTCTCCGCCGTGCCACATCTGTAATAGAGTGGATGAAACCATTGCCCATATCACAAACGAATGCCTTAATCTTGTCCCAAACGACTAAAAGTTGTTACGATACGATCAAGTAGCGGAAGTGCTATATTGGAAACTGTGCGCAAAGTGGGGGCTAGAGAGAGACAAGACGTGGTATGAGAACAAACTGCAGAACGTGGCTGAATCAGAGACTAGCAAAATCCTCTGGGATTTCCCAACCCAAACAAATCCGGTGCTAGAGCGGATCTAATGATGGTCGACAAAATGCACCACATGTGCTATATAGTTGATGTTGTATGCCCTTTTGACCTAAGAATAGTCATGAAGGAAGACGAAAACATAGATAAATACAACCCTCTTTAAGTACGAAATAGCCCGGCTATGGAAAATGAAGAAGATGAAGATAGTGCCAATTAATGTTGGGTCATTGGGGACAGTATCAGAAGTCATCAAGAGAAATATAAAGGAAATTGAAATAGAGTGCCCAGTAGAACTGGTACAAAGGATTTGCTTCCTTGGTACGGCCAGAATAATCAAGAATGTATTAGATATCTGAAAAGAATGAATAGCATGTACCGTAGGCTGCAGGTAGCAAGCCCACTACGCATGCAAGACTCCAAGAGTTCCAACAAAACCTGTGATAAAAAGAAATGATATAATAATAATAATAATAATAATAATAATAATAATAATAATAATAATAATAATAATAATAATGTTTTCAAATTTTGCCGCCAGGGCACCAATTTTGGGGGGAGGGAATGAGTCAATTACATTGCCCTTATGGGAAACTGGTATTTAATTCATTGACCCGGAAAGGATGAAAGACAAAGTCGACCTCGGCGGAATTTGAACTCAGAACATAGCGGCAGACGACGAATAATAATAATAACAACAACAACAACAACAATAATAATAATAATAATAATAATAATAATAATAATAATAATAATAGTAAGTTCTTTTATTAGCCACAAGGGTTTACATAAATAACAAAAAATGACATGACACAATATAAAAGATAACACAAGACGATACAAAGGGTTTTACCGCGTGTAAACATTAGAAAACAATACAAAATTAAACGACATAAATGTCCCAGTAGGGAGAGACGCTTTAAGGATCCTCGTGGAAAAACCCACGGGTGCGTGATCAACAGGGCAAGAGCTCGTCTCCTTTTACTTCTCCACGGGTGTATGCTCAGAATTGGTCCTTTCACATTGGCCATTCTTCCAACATTCACTCATCTTTCAGTAAACAGGCCCGGCTGACGGCACTTCTGAGCCTATAAAGTTTATCCCGAATGGGCAGCGTCCCTCGGTAGCACTGCCAGACAACGGATTTCTGGAAGTTGTCCATAGGCCCAGGCTCAAAAATTCTCCGAAATAGACCGGTGAGTTGATCGTCGTCATAATAATAATAATAATTAATTTTTTATTAGCCACAAGGGCTCACATACAAAACATTAATTGACATACAACATAAAAGACAAATACAGAACGATACAAAAAAATTGAACAAATTAAAACTCCCAATAGGGGAGGCACTTTAAGGTCCCTTTGGAAAAACCCACAAAAGCCACAAAAGAACAACAGGACAAGAGCCGGTCTCCTTTTTTTTTACAGGTGCACGTTCAGAATTGGTCCTTTCACACTGGTCATTCTTCTAACATTTACCCACCTTTCAACAAACTTGCTACAAGGCAACACTTCCCTCTCTATCTTCAACTTCCTTTTCAAGTGAAACTTGAAAAAAGTTGATGAAGGTTTGGCCAAAGAGGAAATTGTCTGTCTTTAGCCCTTTCAAACGGGTCCACCATACTACTTCTTTTGCTACAGCCACTAGACAAATAAAAGTTGCCTGCGCCTCCCGGCCAATCTTTACTATAAATTCAACTGATAGCTGGATCCGTCCTACATGCGACAGCAGGTGTTCGACATAAACCCACAGGTCAGCAATGCTCAGGCAGTGGACGAGGGCGTGCAGAACGGTTTAGTCGCTCTGCGCGCACCTCCGACAGGCCCGGCTGACGGCACTTCTGAGCCTGTAGAGTTTATCCCGAATGGGCAGCGCCCCTCGGTAGCACTGCCAGGCAACGGGTTTCTGGAAGTTGTCCATAGGCTCAGGCCCCAAAGTTCTCCAAAACAGACCGGTGAGTTGATCTTCGTCATAATAATAATAATGATAATAATAATAATAAGAAGAAGAACAACAACAGATAATAATAATAATAATAATAATAATAATAATAATAATAATAATAATAATAATAATAATAATAATAATAATAATAATAGTAATAATAATAATCGTAAATGAAACAAATTATGGATAAAAAGTGCAAGAAAATCCATCAACTACCTTCTTTATACTGGATAACTTGTGAAAAATGATCAATAACTGCCAGTACTCCTTCACAGTTTAGTGGATGACAGGAAAATGGAAATTTGACTTGACAAATGCCCCAAAGCTACATTTGTCTAGAGAAAACTATCAAATACATGCCACATGACTTATGTAGACATACCGAGATAAAAGAATTAGAATCTGAGAGTAGTTATATGTATCTAGGCGTTTGTGAAAGAGATGGCACTACGCACTCACTAATGAGAAAAAACTAAAACTTTCTTAGAGTATGATCTATTCTGAAAACCAAGTTGAATGTCAGAAATACAATTGAGTGCACGTTAACTTGTAATCGCATACAGCATCAATAAGATCAACAAAATTGATGTCAGAATCCGAAAACTGCTGAAAAATAATCGTATCGTCATTCAAAGGCAGACATCAACCGAATATACCTTCTGAGAGAAAGCAGGCGGAGGTCTATACAATCTCAACTTACACTGAGTATCGCAAACATGGAACTTTCTGTCTACCAGCACCAAAGAAGCAACAGGATTATTACAGCATGTTTTGAAATACGAAAGTACCAAAAAATTGTACTTCGTGACGAGAAATGCAATAATATAATTTCGGGAAATGCAGCTAGACGAACCAGTACCTGAAGAAAATCCGTCCTTAGCTGAAAGTTCAAAACAAATAATGAAATTTAGCCTAACATAGGTGCAGAAGTAGCTGTGTGGTAAGTAGCTTGCTTACCGACCACATAGTTCCGGGCTCATTCCCACTGCGTGGCACCTTGGGCAAGTGTCTTCTACTATAGCCTCGGGCCGACCAATGCCTTGTGAGTGGATTTGGTAGATGGAAACTGAAGGCAGTCCGTCGTATTTATATATATGTATGTGTGTGTATATGTTTGTGTGTCTATGTTTGTCCCCCCACCATCGCTTGACAACCGATGATGGTGTGTTTACGTCCCCGTAACTTAGCGGTTCGGCAAAAGAGACCGATAGAATAAGTACTAGGCTTACAAAGAATAAGTCCTGGGGTTGATTTGCTCGACTAAAGACGATGCTCCAGCATGGCCGCAGTCAAATGACTGAAACAAGTAAAAGAGTAAAAGAGTAAAGAGTAACAAACCAGCCTACAGTACACTAAGGAGAATAGGAGCAAAAAGAATTTCACAGCAAATATCCGATTAGAGTCAAGAACCCTGATGTAGACCGAATCCTTACCCATCAGTGGCTACCATGTTCCGGTCTCAAGTCCCAAACTGAGAGATATATTATTGCTTTCCGGCTTGGAGATACAAGTATAATGTTCTAAAACACGAAAGCAGTCCATCGTGTTGCGTATGTGGAAAGCGTTCAGAAACAATCGTCGACATAATATCTGGATGCGGTCGAATGAGACCAACAGAATACTTGAACGATATGGGAATGCAGCTCAGTACAAACGCTGGTCAGTATACCGCACATACATATCCCTAACAAAGAGAATTGGTGGGAACAGAAACCACCATAAGTTGTGCAAAATGCTGAAGTTACCATCTTTTGGAATTTTTATTGTTCACTCTCATTAGGGGACTCAGGCTAACCGATCAGATTGCATTGGGGAAAAAAAACCATGTCGAATATAATATATATGTCTTTTGATGAGTGTTGCAGTCCCAGCTGATAAAACTAGATTTACAAAAACATTTGAGAAATTGAGGTGTTAATCCTCCAGCTCAACGCTGATCACAATACAGCTGACCGCAGAAGATTCTATAGCGACAATAAAAGTTAAGCATGTGCACTGCATATCTAAGTATTTCTGTTGGTACCTGCGTAGTTTCGATTTAATGCAGCTGGTGTTGGTTCGACAGAGCATTATTTTGTGAGAAATCCAGTCTAGTTATGTAGCTAAAAGATCATTTTGTGATCCTGGATTGTTAAAGACTACCGAGATATTGATATATTGACGGTATGTGGTCTATGCTCCCCACGTACCACCAAATAGACTGTTTGATAGATGATTCTTGTTTAGTAAATCTCAAAACTCTCCTTCTGAGCTTTCTAAGGGATAGAGATGTCTCCTTGTGGTAATTTTGAATCTGTTAGTCTATCACGCAATCATTGGAAATATTGCAACCAGGGTACCTGAACTTGGAAGGCGTGGTTAATTGTTGCTATGGTACTGAGAAAGAAAGAAAAAAGTGGAGTGGTGATGCAGAGTATAAATGACAGATAACCTCACTGTTCTGAAATGTAACGGTCTGGCTCATTTTTTCATAAGCTACAATATCTGCCGAAGATGTAAATCCTTAAGACATCAAGAGGGTGAAACTATTCTTAATCAACAACAGAATGATCATTTGATATCTAAAGTTGGAGGACTGCAAACTTCCTATTTCGAAAACTTTCCATCGTAAGTTAAAATGGATGCTCGTCTCTCTATCCAGCTTACTCTCTAACACTGTATTGACACCATCAAATCACATGCTGTGTCTTACATTTTCTGTGTGATATTTTGTAATTAATTCATTTCATCAAAGTTTTTTAATTACCCATTTTCACACGGAATTGCCACCTCCACCCTTTTTTCCTAATCCATTTTCACTATTCACATATATTAAAGGTAAAGACCCCCTTCGGTCAAGAATGACCATGGGATTGCACCAAGAAAGTTCCCTCAATGGCACAAGTCCCGACAAGGTTGTTTGTGGAAGACCAGCAGTCACCCATGCATATCAGTCTCCACGCTCCATGCAACTGATGTTACCTAAGGGAAAGGTAAAGGCCAATACAGCGTCGCAACAGTGACGTCGCAACTCATTTTTACAGCTGAATGAACATGAAATAGAGTGTTTTTTTCAAGAACACAAAAAACAGCCCGGTCCGGGAATCGAACTCATAACCGAACGATTGTAAGCCCGATGCCTAACCACTAAGCTATGCATCTTCACACATACAAACACCTATAAAATAACCAATTATCTATACAAATATAATAAAATAGAATTAATATGAAGTATATTTATACACCTCTAGCAAACATTTTTCATGTTAGTCTACAAATAAACACTGAAACACATTACATTCTCCTCACATTTGTTGAAGAACGAGAAAACACCTCACTATATAAACAAGCCTTACTGTTCCTCTTACAACGTCAGTCTCTCAGAAACACGAGAATTTAATTACCCATTTCAGTGTATATTTTTTGTTTAATTCTATCATTGTGCACTCAATCATCTCCCCATAAAATTCTTAAAATAGCAGCTATTGATCACCTACTACATATCTCCACGGAAATGACCAATCGGATTCATAGTTTCATTTCAGTTATGCATCTTCAAACATCATTGGTGTATAATTCTTAACTTCCACCTAGCCCACGACTCTTCTACCAATGTATCACCACTCCCCCACTCGATCTACGATTATATAAAAACAACGTTTAATAAAAATTGGCATGAATATATATATATGTGTGTGTGTGTGTGTGTGTGTGTGTGTGTGTGTGTGTGTGTGTGTGGGTGAAGGCGCAATGGCCCGGTGGTTAGGGCAGCGGACTCACGGTCATAGGATCGCCTTTCGATTCTCAGACCGGGCGTAGTGAGTGTTTATTCAGCGATGCTCCAGTAGGGGTGGTGTTGAACCCTGCAGTACTCTTTCACCACAAATTTCTTTCACTCTTTCTTCCTGTTTCTGTTGTACATGTATTTCAAAGGGCCTGCCTTGTCACGCTGAATCTCCCCGAGAACTA
>NC_068985.1:59542593-59543974 GCF_001194135.2 Octopus bimaculoides | reverse complement strand
TATATGTGTGTGTGTGTGTGTGTGCGTGTGTGTGTGTGCGTGTGTGCGTGCGTGTGTGTGCGTGTGTGTGTGTGTGTGTGTGTATGTGTGTGTGTGTGTATGTATATATTAAATTTATATATGTATATGTATATATTGGAGGCGCGTGGCTTAGTGGTCAGGGTGTCAACATCATGATCGTAAGATTGTGGTTTCGATTCCTAGACTGGGCGACGCGTTATGTTCTTGAGCAAAGCACTTCATTTCACGTTGCTCCAGTTCCACTCAGCTGGCAAAAATGAGTAACGCAGCTGGGGAACACGTACGCCATCGAAATCGGGAAATCGGACCCATGAGCCTGGCTAAGCTTTAAAAGGGCGCATTTATTTATTTATTTATATGTATATATTAATCCTATACTTGTTTCGGTCATTAGACTGCAGCCATGCTGAGGTGCTGCCTTCAAAGGTTAAGTCCAACAATTTAACACCAGTACTTATTTTTTGGCAAGTGCTTATTCTAATTTTTTTTTCTTTGACAAACAGCTAAGCTATGGGGACATAAACAAACCAAAACCAACACCGGTTGTGAAGCGATGGTCGTGGGGCAAGCAAAAGTCACGGACTCACACACACACACACATTTACATGACGGATTTCCACACTGTTTCCGTTTACCAAATTCATTCATGAGGCATGAAGCATTGGTCTGTACGGGGCTATTGCAGAAGACACCTGCCCAAGGTGCCGCGCAGTCGAACTGAATTCGAAAACACGTAGGTTCAAATGCGAACTTCCTATAACCATCATAGTCATGATTGCGCCTAAAATTGAATTTTAACATGAATGGGGATCGAACTCAGGCGAACAATTGCCTTTTAGACGTACAGCTCAAGAAAAGAAGTTATTTTGGAAAAGGAAAGAAAAAGAAGTATAAAGTGAAATATGAGAAGAAAATTAAAAATATATGTTGGATGTTGAAGTTGCTATTAACATCCAACATATATTTTTATTTTTATTCTCATATATCTCTGTATACTTCTTATATCTCTCCCTTTCCAAATTAATTTATATTGAACTCTACTATTTCATTTTTTATTTAGTTAACTCAATCATATCGTTTCTGATGATGGGATATCTTTTATATCCCTGGAACAGCTGTAAGACTACCTTTCTTTGTATAAATGTCCTAGAAATTTCACACTGCCTTCGCTTTGTTGTCTCATTTTATCTAACATATACATGCTCACGCACATCCCGCATTAGACTCCTGACTCATACTATTATCGAAACAGGAGTCTAATAGTGGTACTTCCGTGGCACTTACATAGCCTTATCTACCTTTTGGGTCTTCCGGATACCAAAACCTCTCATATATATATATATATATATATATATATATA
>NC_068985.1:59542019-59542389 GCF_001194135.2 Octopus bimaculoides | reverse complement strand
ATCGGTATTTAAAATATTGATCTTATCAAGTGGCCAGCATGGGAATAAAAACCATCAAAGGTAACAATTATTTAAAATTATAATATAGGGTATCTAAGAGATACCGCCACGCTGAAAATAACAGTCAAATCTTGACTCTAAACCACAATAAATGTTCACATAGCACGAAGAGCAATTTAAACTGGTCGTGTGCATACGTGCATATATATGTATGTATACATTCGTATATGTAAGTATATTGTATGTTTATATATTTATGTGCTTTTCTGAGTGTATTCCACTGATGAAGGCAAAGCATTTTATTATGCAAAGCCAGAAATCTGGGATCTGGAATTATCCAGTATTTTTACTAGTTTATTTTATCTTCGTC
>NC_068985.1:59536136-59540583 GCF_001194135.2 Octopus bimaculoides | reverse complement strand
TTTAGATAGGAGGAAAATGAAATTAATATGAAAGAGACACAACATTAGAGGGTTTAGTCGAATAACTCGCTTCCAGTACTTATTTTTAAAAGTCAACTACTAATTCTATCGGCCTCTTTTGCCGAACCACTAAGTTACGGGGATGTAAACGAACCAACATCAGTTATCGGGTGGTGGTGGTGGGGGCAAACACACACTCAGAGACGCAGGCACATATATGTATATATCCATGCATGTGTGTGTGTGTGTGTGTGTGTGTGTGTAAATACACACACACACACACACACACACACACACACATACACACACACATATATATATGCCTATGTAGAAGGTACTATTATAGAAGACACTTGCGCAAGGTGCCATGCAGTCAGACTGAACCTGGAATAATGTAGTTGGGAAGCAAGCTTTTTACTATACAGCCACGTCTGCATTAGTTTTAATCAAAATATTAATCTAAAACAAGAATGTTGACCCTGTCTTTAGCCAGTTATAAAATCCATTGCTCCTCACTAATGTATTGAAACTCCACAGTGAATGAATGTTGAAAGCTTATAAAAAGTATTTTGATTGTAGCGTAAAATAATTCACGTAGACTTTGAAAGGCTGAGTACAACGTCGAAATACGTTTCTGCACTAAATTGTATTCATTTTTCAGGCAAGGCGACTAAAAATGTGACATGACCTTCTCAAGAACACGAAAAATGTTATATATTCATGTATGAATTTTTCTGACAGAGATCGAAGATTAAGCTTGAGACGATCGTAATTGTCTGGTGTTTTTAATTGAGTTTGAAGATCAAATCTAAATGTGAAGACATTATTGAATCCCCATCATATGTCTTCGCACCAGCTTCCCCAGCACAAGTGCATTCATCAAAATACAAAACAGGCTGCGTTTGCAGATGTTGCGCCAGTTCTCATTAAATATCAGTAGCTGAATATAATTTCCACTTCAAGAGTATTTACCATCATTATCATTATCGCCGAAAAAAGCCAGTTTTTTTTTGTTTAACTAATAGGTAAGTTTGGGTTGTTTCTTTGTTTAGTGCGTCCTTTTTCTTCTCTACGTATTTACAGTGAATTTCTATGCGAAGTTTTTTCTGTTTATGTTGGTGTCGATTTGTATAAAACTAGATATTTAGTTAATGATCGTTGGCTTTCATAAAACCTGGCAGATTTCTCATTTTTAATTTAAAGTATTATGGAAACCACAACATCCAGTTCTTAACTACACACTAAACATAAGTTACAAAAGAGTCTATTGTAATGTAATACAACCATATAACCACCCTACTTGCAGTACAACTCCGTTTGAAAGGCTCTAATTATGTTCTTTTCTTTACACAGTAGAATGTGTTTTAAACCCGTTAGTTTACAGTTTTACTCACCATCGATCTTATTTATAAGTCCACCCAGAAAAATTCTAAAGACTCTCACTGTCCATATTTAACAAATGCTTAAATTATGAAATAAAATGTCTTTTACCAAACAATTCAATCACCATTGGCAAACATTTCTGCATCGCCTACAAAATCTTTCATTTGACATCGAATGCAGAACTACAGCTCTCAATACCCGAACATAGTAAGACGACTTTACATTCTTTTTTTGTATTTTCTTGAGCAAAGAAATATGATTGAAATATTACTGGTTCAACTTGTTTTAAACTATACTGACAATATTTGTGCTAGGGTCTGTGGAACTGACTTTGCATCACAAATAATTGCTTCGGGATTTTATTTCTGCATAAAAGGATTAGGACATATGTTTCGGCTACACAAGAAATAACCAAGCTTTTCATATTGATAGTACAACTGTATTCTATTTTGAAGATATTTCTTATAGATAATTTGTTGCTGCTGTACTCAGCAGTAAAATATGTAATATAGCAATTTTTGTTTTCGCTATGTTAAGGAAGTGCGAATAAGATATTATTCCGTTGTCTTTTACTTGCAGAAGTGAGAATTAAAGATAGTTTTAATATTAATTTTATGTAGCCCAGTCAAAAACAAGTATAGTGAGTACATTTTATTTTACATTCCAATATTTCTAATATAAGGCGAGTAATTGTTGTGACATTATGATTTATTTAGGTTATCTTTCATAATATAGTTAATACTCATATTTAAAAATTTATACATTTCTACCTGTTTATAACGAAATACCTTCTTCAGAAACTTTAGAATTATTTAGTTTAGAGGATTTAATTCCGTCAGTGATTTAGAAGTGAATATGATTATGTACGCATGAAAATCTTTCGTGTTTTTCAATATTTCATTTTGAGTAGACACACAATGAATAGGTTTTGTCTGAAGTAGTAATGGGATACTATGATAAAGTTAAAAATTTTGAGTTAATAGGATTGTACAGCTTAGTCTTTCTACGAAGAACTTCCATTCCATAAAAGTTCAGTATTTGACATGAAGATGGACTACTTAATTTGTGAGGTATGACTAATCATACACCGAATGTTATGAGGAAAATGTTCACGGCCATCTTGAAAAATGTTTATCTAAAGAGCACAGGGGATGCGAATCTATGCATATTTAATGTCTTAAATGTACGTCTAAATTTGAACACTCGTTAAATAGCAGTATAATCATAAAGATTCCAACCATCCCCACAAGTCTTTCTAAGTTAACAACATCAGTAAGCACATATCCAGTTAATCTTCTGATAAGAAGTTCTTTAATGGTCTACTCAACATTACTTAAACTTGATAGCTGAAAGAGGCTTCAAAGATAGAAAATATTTAATAGAGAGTAAGATTGATTTCAAATCTTAGCACAATGCCTGTAATTTCTTGGGAAGGGGCAGATCGATTACATCAACCCCCAGTGCTCAACTGGTACTTATTTTATCCACACCCAAGATGTCGGCGGAATTTGAACTAAGAGCTTAAAGACGGACGAAATGCCGCTAAGCATTTTTCCTGACCTGCTAATGACTCTGCAAGCACACCGCCTTTATATAGAATAATATTAATCATAAATCCAAAAATAGGGAACGGGATATTATAGTGTAGAATCCTCCCTCTAGTTTAAATGTTCTTTTAAATGTTGCCAGGATGTTCCTAAACTGTATAAATCAACATTTCCGCACACACCACAGAAATCATTAATTTTTGTTTACTAAAAACATTGTTAAGTTGAACTGGAGTCTCACCAAAAATTTCGCTGTTTCCGTAGTCAATATAAACAGAAGATACATTTACAGTATAAACACTCATGTCTTCTCTATTGCAGCAATCCTAATATCTGTTCTCTCAACAGTACGTTTCTCTATTAAGTATTAGACTCACGAGCTTCGATTTAAGTATGTCACCCTCAAATATACAAATGAATCTACTTCTAGCAAATTTCCCTTCGGGAATTACCTTCTGGTGAGATGAATGCGTTTATCTTATTTTATATTCATTTATCTAAAAGAAACATTGCCACCTCCGGGCTTGGAAAAGTATATAGATTTCACTTTGATATGTATATCTTTATCTCTTTTTTATTCATTTCCTTTACATTGCCTCTATGTATGTATGTATGTATGTATGTATGTATGTATGTATCTATCTATCTATCTAATCTCTCTCTCACTGTATGTATATGTGCTTGTGTGTATGTGCCTGTGTGAGTGCGTGCGTGCGTACGTGCGCGCGTGTGTAATAATACTATTTTAACATTACAAATTGCTTATAATAAAAAAGAGTGTTAGTATTCCTACAAATATTAGATCCTCATTTATGAAGAAAAAGCTATTTTTTTAATAATCTGAATGGTTCATATAGTTTTTGTCTTGATATTTCGTACAACATTTTATGACTCATTGCATGAAACTTTTTGAGGTACCATTCTACCTCATATATTGAATTCTATGTTATTCTGTTATATGTTTCAAGGGGCACGGCCAGTAAAAAACATATTGCGCCCAATATCATATAAACCAAGACGTTAATTCTACCAAACACATTTTATAATGTATTCTCTTATTTTAATAGATATCTCTTTGCTATTCATGGCACAAATATCCAGACTTCCTCGTTTATCTTATATAAGTTTTATGTACTGTCTATATATTACGGGTACTGTCTATATATTACGAACTATAAAGCAGTACTCGCCCACCTTTTTTTGATCATGGACTGGTTTCATGCAAAACAATTTTCCACGGCCCAAGGGATTATAAGCATAACAAAACACAACGAAATGCATAGCGTATAATTTAATCATTACATACATAATACAGGCGTAGCTTTGTGGTAAGAAGCTTGCTTCCCAACCGCATGGTTCCGAGTTCAGTCCCACTGTGTGATACCTTGGGCAAGTATCTTCTACTATAGCTTCGGGCCGACCAAAGCCTTGAGAGTGGATTTGGTAGACGGAAACTGAAAGAAGCCCGTCGTGTATATATATATATATATATATATATATATATATACATATATATA
>NC_068985.1:59531182-59535455 GCF_001194135.2 Octopus bimaculoides | reverse complement strand
ATATATATATATATATATAAGTACTTTTAATGAAAATGATACCAATCTTAGTTTAGAGTTAGTCTTATTTTCGTTACTTTTGTCTATAGATAAAAGGTAAATACGTTTTTTTTTTCTTCAAAGATGTATTTTACTTATAAGAAGTTCATATAATACTTAACTTTATAAAACATTATAAATAAATTGAATATTATTGTTACATATAAATTTACATTTGGTATGTAATTTATTTACAAAGATAGGGGTACTAGACTGGAACTGCGTGAACTGGGGCAACGTTAAATAAACTACTTTGCTCAAGGACACAACATACAGCCCAGAAGCAAACACACGTCAATGTATCAAAATGACAGAGTCTTCTGTTTTTCTTTGTCCTTTGTAAGGATTGTCAGTAATGCGAATAATTTTGCCTAGTCTCAACATTCCTTACTTTGTCCTACCTTTATCTATTACTTTTACTTGTTTCAGTCATTGAAGTGCTGTCAAACTGGGGCACCGCCTTGAAGGGTTTTAATCGAACAAATTGACTACAATACTTACGTTTTAAGCGTGGTACTTACTGTTTCGTTCTCTCTTGCTGAATCGCTAAATTATCGGAACGTCAACAAACCAACACCGTTATCAACCGACAAACATAAAGCACACACTCAATATTTATATGTATAGATAATAGATACATACAATCAATCAAACACACACATACACATACACACATGTATATGTATGAATGTATGCATATAACGGGCTTCCACACAGTTTCCGTCTATGAAATTAACTGAAAAGGTATTGGTCAACCCGATGCTATACTAGACAGCACTTGGCCAAGGGGCCGAGCCATGAGACTAAACTTGAAACCACGTGTTTCCAAAGAGCTTCTTAACCACACAGCAGTGCCTGAGCTTGTGTATTCTTCTTGCTTTACTTGCTTCATGCTCTGGAGTCATCCCAGGATAGTGGTCCCAGAGGCGTCATTGTGCGTAGAGCCGACTAGATCCACCCGCGCTCTCCATCGCTGGCGGTCCCGCGCCAGCCTCCCTGCATTCTCCAAGGAGACGCCGAGTTTCTGGAGATCCTCTTAATCACATCTAGCCAACTGGTGCGGAGCCTGCTACGTGGCCTCCTCCAACTCTCATCAAATGGGAGTAAAGCCCTGGTAGTATGATCTAGCAGGAGACGGAGGACATGTCCATGGAAGCGCCTGCGACGGATAGCTATTCTTCAAAGAAAAATTTCTCTACACAATATTATGGCATTTATTGTGGAGACTGAAGGTGGCTTCCATATCTAAATGAAAATAGCATTTCTCCGTTTTGTCTCCCTATACAATGGTTTAAAAATTTAACACAAGGCCAGTAATTTTAAGGGAAGGTGCTAAGTCGATTACACTGACTTCAGTGTTCAGCTGGTACTTATTTTATCGATCCTGAAGGTTGAAGAGAAAGTCGACGTCGGCGGAAATTGAACCCAGAATCATTTTGTCCGACTCGCAAATGATTCTATCATCTCGTCGTCTTTATCTTCCTATACAGTCTTAATTACCACACAAAGGGGCCAGCTAGCAGAATAGTTAGCACGCCAAGTAAAATACTTAGTGGCACTTTGTCCGTCTTTATGTTCTGAGTTCAAATTCTGCTGCGGTTGACTTTACCTTTCATCCTTTCGGGATCGATGAAATAAGTACCAGTTGAACACTGGGGTCGTTGTAATCGACTTACCTACTGCCACGAAATTTCTGGCCTTGTGCCGAAATTTGAGACGGATATCAATAATCAAGGAAAGACATATTGGAAAATTTAGTAATAAATCATAGAGAGACGGGATGGTCATAGTGAAAGGTCTCTGGTCATAAGTTTTCTCAGAATTGATTTATTGTCAACAAATACAATTTTGTCACCTAACAAGAGAATATCAGCTGGTGTCCTTACCTAGCTAGCTAGTTAGCTATCTAGGTTGGTGGTTAGGTGCGTAGGTTGGTAGGTAGGGAGCAGGCTCTTTGTAACTTCTGCCTAATATTAATATATGTACTTATGCTCTCAGTTTATTTATCATGTTTGTACTACCAAACCTGTACGTACGTACGTATGTACGTATTGAAATATACATATCACGTGATCACGTGATCGACCAGAATATCGAATGTTGTTATACATTACTGGTCACAATGCACTTTGCATTGATTTAGCCTTCGAATGACGCCACCCAGCTGGCTAGGCGAGCAGACCAGCATCCCCCTCCCAATTGTTGGAAAGCTGGTCCGTCGCATGTTTACCTATTTACAGTTGAATGAACTGGAGCAGCGTGAAATGAAATATTTTGCTCAAGAACACAACGCGCCGCATAGTTAGGAAATCGAACACACGATTAGTAGATCGTAAGAGCAACACCCTAACCACTGGGCCACTCGCCTTCACGCTCAGTTACTAATGTGTCATGGAAATTAGGTAACCGGCAAAAAAAACAAAAAAAACTACTAATGTGTGGTGCAGGCGTAGCTGTGTTGTAAGAAGCTTGCTTCCCACATAGATGGTTCCAAGTTCAGTCCTGCTGCATGGCATCTTGAGCAATTATCTTCTTGTATAGCCTCGGACCGACCAAAGCCTTGTGAGTGGAGTTTGTAGACAGAAACTGAAAGAAGCCCGTCATGTGTGTGTGTGTGTGTGTGTGTGTGTGTGTGTGTGTGTGTGTGTATTTGTCCCCACCACCGCTCGACAACCGGTATTGATTAGTTTACGTCTGCGTACAGCTGTTCGGCAAATGAAAACGATAGAATAAGTACCAGGCTTAAAACAAGAAGTGCTTGGGTTCATTCATTCGACTGAAAGTTCTTTAACGCAGTGCCGCAGCATGGCCGCTGTCTTATGACTGAAACAGATGAAGAATAAAAGAAAACATTTAAATGTGTCTGAAATGAGAAAACGCAGCCAACACGACAATAAGTGAAGGTGATGTATTCAACATTAATTAATGATCAATTAATAAACAACAAAACCTGATGTGTGTGTTTCAACAAAGCTTTTACGTAACTTCTACCGGCCTCGTGTTTCTTCCGAATTCATGGACACGGATCTCGATAACTAGGTCACAATGTTGAATTATGAATGGGATACTTACGTAAACGCGATGATTCAGATTTTATTGGTAACAGGAAACATTCAGTTGTGACGTTTGTAACACGATGAAAAAAATAATAGTAACGTGAGAAGAAGCGATATTGTTGGGTAAAGTGACACTGTCAAACTAGATGTCTTAAAAATATTTTTCACTGCAATTTGATTGGATTAATATGTCATTAAATAATATAGAGATATAGAAGATGACACTAAAATATGACTTCACACTAAAATATGACCAGTAGTGGCTGTGTGGTAAGTAACTTGCTTACGAACCACATGGTTCCGGGTTCAGTCCTACTGCGTGGCACCTTGGGCAAGTATCTTCTACTATAGCCTCGGGCCGACCAAAGCCTCGGGCCAACCAAAGCCTTGTGAGTGGATTTGGTAGACGGAAACTGAAAGAAGCCGTCGTATATATGTATATATATATGTGTGTGTGTATGAATGTGTGTGTTTGTCCCCCCAACATCGCTTGACAACCGATGCTGGTGTGTTTATGTCCCTGTAACTGAGCGGTTCGGCAAAAGAGACCGATAGAATAAGTACTAGGATTACAAAGAACAAGTCCTGGGGTCGACTTGCTCGACTAAAGGCGGTGCTCCAGCATGGTCGCAGTGAAATGACTGAAACAAGAAAAAGAGTAAAGTGGAAAGAGAGTAACTTATTTAGATTTTAGACAGAGAATGTTACACAGAAGCGTCCACCGCGTTACGGCGACCCCACGTTACGGCATTTTGCGCTCACAGAAATTGTAAAGAATGACCATTAATTTCGGGATACAGTCTGTAATTCCGCTTCTACGGAACTTGTATTACATAGTTTGAAATAGTTACACTTTTTGCTTAGCTCAAGAAAACTTGCATTTCAGTTAAGATCAAAGTATACAGTTAACGATTTGAAAAACTACCAGCACGTTATACACATACTCTCTCTCTCCCCCCTCTCTCTCTCTGACACACACATACACATACACAGACACACAGACACACACACACACAAACACACACACATACACAAACACACACAAACACGTATACACTTACATATATGCATACATACGTAGATATACATACATAATACATGCATACATATATACATATATACATATATATATATGTATATATATATGTATATATATATATATATATATATATATATAT
>NC_068985.1:59529792-59530731 GCF_001194135.2 Octopus bimaculoides | reverse complement strand
GTGTAAAAAAATTCATAAGGGAAATTTCTATTCCCAAGAATATAATTATACGTTTATATTTATATTTATATAAATATGACCCTTATATAAATATATATATATATATATATATATACACACAGTAATATAAATTATATATATATATATATGCATATATACATACGTATACGTACATACTTACATGTTTACATATATACATAAGCATATGCGGGCACATGACGTCACAAAACATAAGCAACAAACAATACGTAGTACGAGGACATGGAATAAGGGCTTCTTTTTGCAAGCAACACAAAAAACAAATGGAAAACAAGACAAGCAACACAAGGAATGACCATTCATCAGTTGTCGGCTGTTTTTCTAGTCCGTTTTTCGAGCAATTCACGACAAGATACGTCTTCGATAAAACAGTTGCTCCTGTAAAGCAAATTAAATAAAATTTGGGATTTTGCAGAGGGTCAAAATTGGGGACAAAAACAGGACAAACAAACAGGAAAGGCTTCTAAACCTAAACGAGGTTGTTGTGGCGAACGCGAAGAAACAAGCATGGACAGGAGACAGACAAGAATACGCCTTCCCTGTTAAGCTGAAACAGGAAGAGAGAAAGAAACACAAGTTAGGAGAATAGCCAGTGGTCACGTGGGGACTACGTGAGCAAAAGAGGAAGAGTGAGGGAGAGAGAGAGAGAGAGAGTGACAGACAGAGAACTGTAAAGGGGAGAAGAAAAGATTTGGCGACAGGATAAGAGAGAGAAAAGAGAGAGGGGGAGAAGGGGAGGCAAAAGAAAAGAAGAGAGAAAACGACTGAGTAAAAGGATAGAATAGTGGGAGAAGAGGAGGCAAAAGAACAAGAGAAAAGAAAGGAGAAAACGAAAGAGTAAAGTAAGTTTTATCTATCTATCTATCTATATATATATGTACACACTCACCCCCCCCATAT
>NC_068985.1:59524898-59529671 GCF_001194135.2 Octopus bimaculoides | reverse complement strand
TATATATATATATATATATATATATGTATGTATGTATGTGTGCAAACGTATGCATGTATGCATATGCGCTTGTGTGTTTCTCTCATCAAGGACACGAACATTGACAGCAACAGTATGAAGAAGATAAATTGAAGGAAATGTACTTGGCCTTAGGTCTGCGAGGATTGACTTCAAACTAAACAGCTATAACAATACAGTTAGCAACAACAACATGACTATTACAACCAGTGGCAGACTGGGTCTGAAAATATTAGTTGCCGGGAGACTAATGGGACCCAGACGCAATTACAAGTCGGGGCCACCCGCAACTACAATGCTATCATTTAATTTTTGTTTTGTTAAAAGTATTCTTTTCAACTGTCTAGAAACATAGCCAGGCTGAAATAATGCATTCTTCCAGGAGTGAATAAAAAATTACTAAACTTGAGGGGATGGGCCCCTTATTACTAACATGGGCCCCCCATACATGGACTGTAATGGCGCAGGGGCCCACTTGCCATCGGGCAAGCTGGCAACCTGACCGGTCCACCACTGACTACAACATCAATAATACCCACCCACCATCACTAACATCTAAACCAATGCATCCCACATCATCAACGCTATCAACCCATTAACTTTTGAATTCAATTGGCTACAATAGTCACCATGTGCGCCAACACATATGTGCGTGAGTGTGTGTGTTTGTCTTTGTGTGTATGTATGTGTATGTGTATGTCTGTCAGTTTGTGATGTGTGTGTGTGTGTGTGTGCATGAGTTCAGCTCTTACACAGCAAATCTTTTTGGGGCCATTTTTTTAAACTTCATATTTGTTGTGGATAAGTAATCGTCTCAACTGTTGAATTTTCCTTCAATTTAAGATGTCTAGAAAGAAGCTATCAAGTAAACTGAAGGCAGTAATGCGAAATGGAACCTTAAAGGGATTACACTGGGTATTAAAACTGATGTTTTTAAAAGACTTGATGCGGAGGTAAAACTAAGTTTGCCAACATATTGCATCTTGCAACGTCTATAGCGGGAACAATATATGACAAGAGGGAGAAATTTATGTCACGTGCTCAAGAAGCTACTCCGTTAACTGACCAGGCCTTATTTTTCTATAGATCTAATGTAATGTTTAAAATGGAACGACACTTGAGTGTATAGATCGAAGGATTAGAATCTGATATAATGTGGCGATAAATGAGATGGTAAATATATATATATATATATACGTTGGTGCACCAGCATGACCGCAGCCACTTGGCTGAAACACATAAATAAATAAATATATATATATACATACATACATATATATATATATATATATATATATGGAAAAAATTATACAAAAAGATTTGCAGTAAGAAGATGGTGAAACTTCTAATGAAACTCCCTTTTGGGCTTGCAATGGCTGGTTTGAAAGGTCTAAGGTCTGCATGAATTTGCACAAAAGAAAAAGTGACTGGCGAAAATGCGAGTGATGATATAGAGGTTGCTACTAATTATCCCGAGCAGCTGTATATACAATGTTGATGAAACTGCACTTTTCTGGAAGCGCATGCCTACTAGAATTTGCATTTCTCGAGAAGAAAAATCAACACCAGGATTTAAAGATTCCAAAAATCGTCTGGCACTTCTTTTGGGAGGGAATACCACTTGTGATATGAAATTAAAGCTTCCTACACGTGTATCACTCCGAGAATCTAAAGGTTTTCGAGGGTTACACAAAATTTAATCTACCTTTGATTTGGAGTTCAAATAAGAAAGCATGAATGACCAAGAGCTTTTCCAAAGAGTGATTTACAAACGTCTTGAAGAAGAAAGGTACAATGCCAGACATATTTCCAACAAAGCATTGTTTCTTGTAGACAATGCATCGAACCTTCCAGAGAACTTAGATAACCTTTCTTATAATGTGAGAGTAGAATATATTCTCAAGAATACAATTTTTCTCTAACCAATGGATGAAGATATCATAGCTGACTTCAAAGCATATCATATGAGAACTTTCAAACCGCTTATGAAAGTAACTGTCAGGGAGGACACTTCAAGAAGAAATTCAATACATAGATGTTGAAGATAATATAGTTGAATCATGGGATGATGTGTAACTTTCAACTTTGAATAGTACTTGGAAAAGTATATGACCAGACTGTGTCTCCTCAAGGAGAAAGTCTACATCAAATTCGGAAAGATATGGTGACACTTGCAAAGGATGTAAGATTTGAAAAAGTCATAGAGAATGATGTGAGTTGCTAGTGTCCTAGGGAGAAAGTTTATCTAACAAGGAGCTGATGTTTTTTGAAAAAGAAACTGAGAATAGAGATGGGACAACAAAAGTTCTTCCTACGCCCCTAAAACTCATTACAAAAATTATTGCTAAAGAGTTGACGCTTATAGAGGAAGGTCGGCAAGTTTTGCTGATAATGATTCTAATCGTGAACGTAACAGAAAATTTAGAAGAGTTTACAATGAGCTCAGATTTTGTACTGAGCTGTATAAAGAGATGATGCGTCATAAACAACAAACGACTTTGAATGAATTCTTCACCCCTCAAGCTGATGTTTGTGATTATAAACTGTAATTACCTAAGTTATTCCTCTTGAAATGCTTTTGTTTCATGTATCTATATAGTACCGTGTATATTTAGAAATAGTTATTTTCATGTATAAAGATGATTACGTTGCTTGTTCGAAAAAGTCTGTTGTAACGCAATCTCACTTGATAGCACGAAAGTCAATAGGAAAATTAATTTTGCATTACGGAATGTTGCGTTACGGTCAGACTTTCAGGAATGCATTTCTTTAGTAAAGCAAGGAAATTCCTGTATTTATGAACAATTTTGAATTAGATGTTCCAAGGGAGATAACTATCACTTAAAGTTATTTCCCTTGAAATTATTAAATTATCTCTGGGAATTAATTTCTGCAATTTGCATTTTACACCATGTAACTGAAAAATAGAACATTCCAAAATAAAATTTTAATAAAAGTTTGTTTGGCTGCAACTTGGATGCAGAGGGATTTAACCTCTTCGTATATGTAATAAGAATATTACCTTGTGTGAAATAGGAATCAAAAACACAACCTATATCCGGATCACTATTGTTCCCTTGAGAGCGTAACATTTATGTCTTCATAATATAACCATTTATCTTTAATCTTTTACTTTTATCAGTCATGGGACTATGGCTATGCTGGAGCACCGCTTTGAACGAATCGACTCTGGTACTTATTTTTTAAAACTTGGAATTTATTCGGTCGGTCTCTTGCTGAACCGATAAGTGACAAGGACATAAACGAACAAATACTAATTGACAAGCAATGGTAGAGGACAAACACACACACACACACACACACATATATGCACACACGCGCCACGCACGCACACACGCGCCACGCACGCACACGCACGCACACGCACGCACGCACACACACACATACACATGCACTCACACACACACTCACACACAAACACACCCACACACACACGCACAAGTCAGGCTTCTTTTAGCCTTTGTTTTATCAATTCCACTCACAACTGGAATACATATGAAATTAGATCTCAAACTTTACTTTTCAAAGTATAATCACTTCAAAATTTATAAATTACACATGCGCGCGCGCACATACACACGCACACACACACACAGAGACACACACACACACACACACACAGACACACACACACACACACACACACACACACACACACACACACACACACACACACACACACACACACACACTATTTCATTTAATTTTTATTTCTCTCTCTTTTGTCCTTTTTTCCATGCTTACCCTTTCAGAAACTAACTGTTCTTCTTCTTTCCATCTATGTAACTAAGGTAGGGTTGGATAAACCTGTGGTCACCGCCTATGGTTGATAAATATCAAATAGAGTATTCCGGTTGTGTACACGGAGAAAACCAATTCTATGAGTATTTAGCGCCTAAGGCTCGTCCAAAGCACACGTTACGTTGATTGTATGTTGTTGTTATACTCCAGGGGGTCCGACGTGTCGTTAGTCCCTATGGTATATCATAATCAAGTGAATAATAGCAGACGATGGACAATTGTCAGCTCATTACAGCTGTTTCTTACGCATTTTTTTTTAAATAGAAGAATGAGAACATTACTTCATTGCAAAAAACCTTAATCATCAGATGAAACATAATATCAAGAACAAAAGAATATCCCAAGAATACAGCAAAGACGTGCCTGAAGTCTGTCGAAGGTTATCATAAAATGGGAGCATGACCAACAAAATTAGGTTAAGAATTAGGTTAAGAGTTAGGTTAAGAATTTAGTTTATGAGAGTGTGTAATATGATATCTATTGTGAGCGTCCCGGGTGAAATAGGAGTCAGCTAGACTGGTCCCTCCTGAGGCTAGAGATGAGGTGTAGTTGATTAAAGTGTATATTTTATTATGCTAGTCTTAGAAATGTGGGTACCTAAATCCACCCCTTAGTACCCACAACGGCCAATTTAGTTGGTCATTCTCCCATTTCATGGTAAACCTCGACAGACTTCAGCCACGTTCCTGACGTATTCTTTGGATATTCTTTTGTTTTCGAAATTATGTTTCATCTGATGATTACGGTTTTGTGCAATGAAATAATGTTCCCTTTCTTCTATTAAAATAACGCGTAAGAAACAGCTGTAATGAGCTGACAATTATCATCGTCTGTTATTATTCATATATTCATATATATATATAAATCTACACACACACACACACACACACACACACACACACACACACACACACACACACACACACACACACA
>NC_068985.1:59520474-59523900 GCF_001194135.2 Octopus bimaculoides | reverse complement strand
TATATATATATATATATATATATGTAAATAATCCTTTCTGCTAAAGGCACAAGCCCTGAAACTTTAGAGGAGGGGGAACTACACGTTTAAATCTATCCCAGTGTTTTATTGGTTCTTTATTTATCGACCTCGAAAGGATGAAAGGCAAAGTCGACCTCGGAATTTGAATTCAGAGCCTAGCAGCAGACGAAATACTGCTCAGCATTTTGACTGGTGTGCTAACGATCCTGCCAGCTCACCGCCTTCAAGTCTGTAAATAGTAATAATGATAGTTTTTATAAGCTTAAAGCTTATAAGCGTTCACCGTTATATTGACAAAAGAAAATAGCCTAGCATGTATGTATGGCTTGCACACACACACGCGCGCGCGAGTGCGCGCACGAGTGCGCGCACACACACACACACACACACACAAAGACACGTTTGGTACATATGCAAATCGTTCATTTAAAAGTAATATTGCTTCTGTCGTGAACAATAAAATAAGTTCAAAATGAATGTAAAAAGAACACAAAATAAAAACGTTCAATACCTTAAAGAGTTACTTCCCATAGCACTTGACTACCAGGAGTAGCCTCCCTTAAATTAAGCTATGGCTTACTGACTGATTTCCTTTTCTGGAGTAGAGCTTTCTATGCGAAACCGTTTTCTTCTTACTGAAATGTTGTACCGTCTGTTTAGCTGAGGGTTATCTAGGTCTGCTTAGAGATTTCAGATCTCATTCAATCTCACTCGTATTGTAACTTTGAATTTCTCCGATATTGTCACCATCGTTAACACGGCGACGACAACGACAACAGCAACGACCACACCCATGGCTTTATCCTCAACTTGCAACGCCAGCAGCGCGGGCAGCAGTAGCAGCAGCAGCATAATATATCCAGCTAATGTATAGGCACAGGTATGGTTGTGTGGTAAGAAGCTTGTTTCTCAACCACATGGTTCCTGGTTCAGTTCCACTGCATGGCACCTTGGGCAAGTGTCTCTACTCTAGCCTCGGGCCGACCAAAGCCTTGTGAGTGGATTTGTGTGTTTGTGTCTGTGTTCGTCCCTTTATCATCGCTTAACAACCAATGTTGGTGTGTTTACGTCCCCGTAACTTAGCGGTTCGGCAAAAATGATTGATAGAATAAGTACAAGGCTTACAAATAATAAGTCCAGGGGTCGATTCCTTCGACTAAAAGGCGGTGCTCCAGCGTAGCCACAGTTAGAATGACTGAAACAAGTAAAAGAATAAAAGAATAATGTGTCCAGCCATTCTGTTGATTGTACCATCTATCATAGATATGCACGTATTTATATACACACACATATACCTACATGCAAACCTACCTATACACATACGCATATAAGCATAAATATATATATACACAGATTATTATTAGTTCGTCCTCCGTTGTCGACGATGATCAAGGACATCATATGGGAGAAGAAAACGGGGCATGATGTGTCCGGCTATGGCCAATCAGTTCGATGCCTGCTCGTAAGGCTTGCAGGTCAGGCACTGATAGTCTGTTCGGAAAGAAGACATGCAGTTGGCTCTGGACTTGCGTAGATAACATTTTCTTACCTGGTGATTTTCAACAGCTTTCTCAGACGGCTCATTTGGAAGCAGTTTAGCTTCTTGGCGTGGGGTTCATAAACCGTCCAAGTCTCGTAGTCATACAATAGCGTATGCAGTACAACTGATCCAGATTACAAGTTCAGGTTTTTACCTGTAATTATCGGGTCACTGGAATATGTAAAGCACTACCTAAATACCAATCTTGACAAATTAGACTTTTCAAAACCAGAAAGGAAAAACCTGATTCGAAGACTACAGATTCAAACCATCATTTGAACTGTAAAAATCTGTAAAACTTTTCAGAAATTTATCATTGAAGTATATATGAGCATGCCTCGATATGCAAGTCTATGCATGAGAAGATATACGTAAAACAAAACGTACAAATCTGCACGTATACATACATACATACATACATACATACATACATACATACATGGTGGTTGTCTACTCCTTACACAGATTTTGACCACCTTCTGTATCTACACCTTAGCCCCTTCATGGTGTCTGATGTGGCTTTTTAAACCAGACAATGTTCTGAAAAAACACCCACACAGATTGCACCTCTGCAAGGTCAGTTCTGCTCATTGTGGATCTTAACATGTCTTTTAAGACCCCCATTGGATTTTTAAGCCTTCTGGCATACACTACATTCAAACGTGTGCACAGACATGTAGTCAGAATAGTTGGTTGGAGTTTGTTTTCCAGGGGTTCGCAGGTCAGATTTGAGGCCAGCCAAAGATAGGCATGGTCTGTCACAGGCTGTGCACACAAAAAGATCCTTGTCATTCACCTTCTCGATCTTTACATTCTTCCTTAAATATCTTTTGAGTCTTGCCTGTGTTATCCTGGCCTCTTCAAACGCTTTCATTCCACACTTTTGTTCACCATCCAACTCCATCTGAAGCGAGGGTTTCTATATCTTCTGGAACCATTCCAAGTGACTTCATAGTAGTCCTTATGCCATCCTTAAACCTTTTTTATGTTTATGCCGATAGTGTTTCCCCTCTGCAAGCTCACCATAAAACAACTGTTTCGGCATGCGTTCATCTGCCATTCGAACAATATGGCCACACCATCTCAATTGGTTCCTCAAAATCATAGCTTTAATTGAGGGGATGTCTGCAGCTGCAAGGATATCTGTGTTTAGAGTAAAAGAATTCCATTTAATTTTTAAGATATGACGAAGGCATTTTTGGTGGAATTGTTCTAACAGTTTAAAATGCCTTTCATAACAAGTCCAAGTTTCACAGGAATACAATAGGGATGGTGAGACAAATGATTTGTAAAGAGCCAGCTTTGTATTGTTATTTATATGTCGCTGGCGCCAGACGCGTAACTCCAAGCCACCAAATGCTTTTGCTGCCCTTTGAATTCGCAGGTGTATTTCCGCATCAAGATTTCCATCATCTTGAACAGAGCTTCCCATGTAGACAAATGAATTGACAACCTCAAATAACTTTCCCTTAACAAAAATTTTAGTGGGGTTATAAACAGCACCATACACAGGTTAATACATTACAACTGTTTTTTTTTCAGATTGATGGTCAGGCCAAAATCATCACAAGTTGCGTCAAATGCAGATACAAGAGATTGCAGACCCGTTTCAGAATGACTGACAAGATCGCAATCGTCAGCATACAAAAGTTCCCTAATGAGTGAAGTAAAAACCTTCGTTTTAAACTTCAGTCGGGTCAAATTAAAAGCATTCCCCGTTGTTCGATATTTTATGTAGATACCCTCCTCAGAGTTTTGAAAGGAATGTGACACCACAACGGCAAAGTATATTGCAAAGAGGGTGAGTGCATCAATGTCTCCCTGCTTTACTCCATTTTCCACAGCAAAAGATTCAGAAAGTCTAC
>NC_068985.1:59517683-59520452 GCF_001194135.2 Octopus bimaculoides | reverse complement strand
TAAGGAGACAAGAATGGCATCAATCCAGTCTTGAGGCACTTTCTCACTTCTCCAACAATGACAAGAGTTCAAACATTTTGTCACCCCCATATTTCAAGACTTCTGCACAGATTCCATCAGATCCTGGAGACTTGTTGTTATTCAACTTATTCACAGCCAAATAAATGTCATTTAGAGTTGGTTCAAATGCCATCTCTTCTATAACTGGAAGTTGTTCAATTTTTTCTATCGTCCTCATTTTAACGGATGATGGTCTATTCAAAAGTGCAGCAAAATGTTCTACCCAACGCTTATGAATTGAAGCGGTGTCAGTCAGAAGAAAACATCCATCTTCTGTTCTCACAAGAGTTATTGAGGAAGATTTTAGACCATATACCTCCCTAACATAAGAATACAAACCCCTGGCATCATTTCTATCAGCTGCTTCTTGTACCCCTTTTGCCCTATCATTCCACCATTCCTGTTTAATTTTCCTTAGAGCAGTTTGCACTCTCCTTTTCAGCTTTTTGTAAGTTTCGTTTGAGTTGGGATTCAAGGATTGAGAGAGCAGTGTATTGCCTAAGTTTTGTTTTTCTAAAAGTAGATCATGAATTTCTGCTGATATATCTGAGAACCAATCTCTGGATTTATGAGATTTAAATCCCACTGACGAACTTGCAGCTTGAAATACTTTTGTCTTGAAATCTTCCCATAGATTGTTTGGGTCAAGATTAATACTTTCTATAGCATCGTGGAATCTTTGCAAGTTGCTTGATAATTCAAAGTTTGCAAAATTTAACTTTTTGGGTACCTTAGGACCAGATTGCCGATTTTTAGGTGTTATCGAAAAATCTATTTTGCCACGCAGTAGATGATGGTCAGTCCAGCACTCTGCCCCTCTCATGGCCTGAACGCTAGAAACGTCTTTCATATAACGTTTCCCAATCAGAATATAATCTATGAGATGCCAGTGCTTAGATCTTGGGTGCATCCAGGTGATTTTATATTTATTTTTCTGCTTAAACAGAGTGTTGGTGACACAACGTAAAAAGAGCTACTCCATTTTTATTGCATTTTCCAATCCCATGTCGACCTAAAACAGGCCATGAAACATAGTCCTTTCCAACTCTTGCATAGACATCTCCCAAAATAACCAGCTTGTCAGAAATTGGTACTTTCCTCAATAATCTTGCTAGATTGTCATAAAACTGTCCCACAGTTTCACCAGAATGGGACATTGTTGGTGCATAAATACTGACAACGGTAAGAAACCTACCTTTTGTCAGTTTGATACGGAATGACATGATCCGGTCAGATATACCACTTGGAAGCTCTGCAATGGAGGACACTAATGTATTCTTGAGAGCAAACCCAACACCAGATTCTCTACGTGACCCTTAGGTAGGCCTTTCCAGAAGATAGCATATCCATAAGTAGATTCAATTACTTGACCCTCACCTAATAGGCGAGTTTCATAGAGCGCAACTATATTAAGGGAATATTTCTTAAGCTCACATGTAATAAGTGCAGTACGCCTTTCCGGTCTCTTGCTGAAATTATCATCAAGAAGTGTGTGCACATTCCAACCGCCGAAATTCAAAGGTTGTTTATTTTCACTTTTTCTTGAGGACTGTTTGACCACAGTGGCAGGATGACGACCGGGTCCAGACTGTGATACACTGGGACACCTGCCGGGCCAGACCTGATCCCCTGATGTTCCCAAGCCTTTTTTGCCATTTACTGAATTTGTTTCAGACATTTTAAAATAAGTTACAGGTGCATTTTTAGGTTTCTATCAACCAACCAATTGAATGATTTTACCAAGATCTGAAGAACAGGAAGTACCTGTGCAGAGGAATGATTTTTAGTGGGTGTAGCTTGCACTGCACTACCCCCACTTATTAGCCTAAGAGGACTTTCACCGGTGTTACAAGAGAATTGACAAAACCAGGAACTTCCAAGACCTCAGGTTTTATTTCGGAGATTTCCTTCTCCTAGGTAGATTACCAACCAAGGTTAAAGAGCTTCTACCTGCCCATGTGTGTGTCCCATTCCAGACACCTATCCGACACTCAGACACTCTGTAAAGTGATCAAATATCACTCCGGTGACCGATGCGGAGCAGCTCATTCATGAAAAAAAAGGAATAAAATAAAATAAAATAATATATATAACAAGATAAAAAATAATATGAAAAATAATATATATATATATAAAATTAAAATTATTCATATATACATATTTACAGACATTCATACATATACATACACCCATATATATACTTATTTACAGACATTTTGTTGGATGGTTGTTGACTGTTCAGGTTGCTATGTCCGGTCGCTCTTCAGTGCTACTGGTAACATGTAATTCAGTACAACCTGTTGCATGGTCGGGTCGTCGGCGACTAAACTAGCAACCCCACCAGGCTTGCTTGGTGATGAGGGTGTTGTTGGGCACCCTGCAGGACGAAATATAAGACCTGTCAAAGGGCGGATGAACTCCTGAACAGTCAGCATACATACATACATACATACATACATACATACATACATACATACATACATACATACCGGCATACATAAATACGTACATACATACTCACATACATGCATACATACATCCATGCATACATAAATACATACATACATACTAAGATAAATACCCTGTTGATGTTGAAATTCCAATGAAAGAGCCTTGGATCTAAGTTAGAAACCGGCTCTCTCTCTTTTGGCAACGATCTTTTGAAGTAAAACTGAGTAATCACACACACACACACACACACACACACAC
>NC_068985.1:59516728-59517600 GCF_001194135.2 Octopus bimaculoides | reverse complement strand
TATATATATATATATATATATACCGAGTATACAGAGGAGCTAGCAAGAAATTTGAGGAGATTGTTGTCAAAGATACAGATGGAACACAACCTAGGTACCGTAATAAACAGTGGAATCGACTACAAAGAATTAGTGACGAAACAAACAGAAAGAACACGCGGTACAATACCGACAAGTTCCAAGGAGTAATGTTTATAGACGCCACACCACACGGAGAATTAGCCCGCAGATTTAGAAAAATCCTCAAAAGTACTAAGTTGAAGATAAATGTCATAGAAAAACCAGGGAGATCCATTAGATCGATAATATGCAAAACATACCCCTTCAGACGGATAAAGTGTGTAGAAGAGAATTGCATTGTCCTGGTATCAACTGCAAAGCCAGAAATGTGGTCTACAAAATAAGCTGTATGGATGGTGATTGTAAAAACGGGAACATGGCATACATAGGTGAAACGGCGAGAAGTTTGGCTGAGCGTGTAAATGAATATTGGAGGGACTATAAGAATCACAAACAAACCTCGGTGCTATACGTGAACGTAAGTAAAAAAGATGCATTTACAAAGAAAACAAAAAATAACAGAAAGGAAACCAAAACCAAGTCCAAAGTCTCTATCTTATCTGATATAAACGAAATTGTTACAAACACACATATGGACGCATATACTTACATATAAGCACAAACACATAAGTGCGTGCACACATATGAGCGTGCACACATACGAGCTTGCACACACTCACATGCTTATACCGGACAATTTCAAAACAACGCCAAATCATACATTCAAAATAAATGGAAGTGGAGAGACAAGTTACTGAAGAGATTGCAAGAGTGCAATGAAATGATTTAACAAAAAACTATATACCGTTTAT
>NC_068985.1:59506241-59516139 GCF_001194135.2 Octopus bimaculoides | reverse complement strand
TGTGTGTGTGTGTGTGTGTGTGTGTGTATATGGTTGTGTAGAAGGACATCTTAGAGACATCAATATCTGGTCAATAAAAAGAATGGTTGTGATAATTTGGTGTTTTTGACCTCCATCTTCACAAAACTCAATGGAAACTATCAGTATCACATATATTTTTTAATGTCCTTATTGGTATTAACTAAATTACCACTAACTGTCACTCGCCACCGAATATGCTTTGGTATTATTCTACCGTATATTTGATAATCGTTTGAAGTGTTAATGTCACCCCGAGCAGACAAAGGTACCCTCTCAGTTTCTCCAATCTTAGCCAATCAGAATATGAATGCAAAGGAAGGCAGCTGGAGGGAGGAGAGAGCGCTACACTAGTACTCAGTTGCTACTTATAGCTGAGATTTAATCAATGTGACATGTATTTCTTTGTTCTCGGACACATCGCATCGTCCAGGAATTGAACTCACGACCATATCATCATGAATTCAACAGCCTAACTACTAGGCTAGTTGGCATCATGTCTGTCTTAACTCATTCAAATAAACCACAATGCCTGCCATCATTATTCATAACATGAGATAGTTGGTGTAGTATTACTACAAAGTTCATGCAAAATGGAAAGGTGATTTGAAGTTGTTAGATGACTCTGTCAGTACTAAAAACGTCATTTGCGAGAGAAACGTAAATCAAATGTCTTCCAGTTGATTAGCCAGAAAAATCAAGATCACCTAAATGTCCAAGGTGTTGTGGCAAGTTATTTTACAGAAGAGTAATGTGTAAGAGTTGCTTGTAGTCGTTGGGTGAAAGATTGGTTTAGCTTAGTATACTCGAAATTTCGTTGAACATCTATACCATCTTTGAACATTGTTCTTGTTTCCGTTCATACTGAAATCAAAACCGATAGAATAACCTTATAACCCAAAATAATTAAGCTCTGACCCTCTCGTCCTTTCTCATTTACTGCGTTTCCAACACGATATTATACAATTTGGTCTCTCGTTTTCGAAGACGCTGGGTGTAATTTGATGAAGAATTAGATGCTTAGTTTAGCAGACCGATCGGCCTCGTAGAAATCGTCTTGATGGTTTCTTCGATATTTGCCGGTAGCACTAGGAATATTAGCAGATGGTTGCAAGAGTATTTATTTGTATTGCTAAAATTTATTGCAAGTGCTATGAAGAATATTTGCAGATCGTGCAAGAATACATGCTGGTAAGGTCAATAATATTTACAGATGGTGTTGAGAAAAAATTTTAACATGATGATACGAAATATTTTCAGATGGCGACACTAGAAAGAAAACATAATGGAACAAACACACGACTTCCGAGAATAGCACTCACCATCAAATGGGAGTCTTTTATAATAAACAGGTTGCTTATGGTTATCTGCCAATAATTACCTTCACCATAGTGGAAAGAAGACTGAGATCTGTGGACACTGCTTTCGTAGCAAGGATGAAGTCGTTAGTCAAATGCTGATATGGGAACCAACACACGGAAAGCGACTCTGGACGTTTATCGAACATTTGGTTAAAAAAACCTGGTTTGCTGAAGCGGGGCCTACCAAGAATATTGCGGGAGAGCTAATTCTGGAGACAAGTGACTGATAGTGCTCATCTTCGGAAGATGCGGTCGGTATATTTGCAGGTGTTGATTTTTTTATATTTGCTGAAGGAGCTGATACCACTTGTAGGTAGTTGTTTACTATTAGTGCCAGAATATTTTTACAGATTGTTCCAAGAATATTTGCATGAGGCGATAATAAAATTTGTAGATGGCCGTAAGAATATTTACAAGTATTGCCAAAAAATTTCAGGTGGTGCCATGAACTCTTGCATTAGGCGACAAAAGTACTTTCAGATGATGGCAAGCACAGTTGCAGTTGATGCTAAATGCATTTACAGAAGGTACTAATAATACTTGTAGATGGTCATAAGAATGTTTACTGTTGTTGACCAAGAAATTTTTGCAGATGGTGCCAAGAATATTTGCAGATAGTGCTAAGAATATTTACACATGAGTCAACAATATTTACAGGTTTTGGCTAGAATATTTGTAGATGTTCATAAGAATATTTCAGTCGGTAATTTAAACATTTACTGGTGATACGAAAAATACTTGCAGATAGTTCAAATAATATTTTCAGGTTGTATCATAAATATTTGGAGAATATTTGTATCTAGTGGCAAACATTTTTACCGGTGGTGATAAGAATCTATTCTTCTCTTGGCACAGTGCCCGAAATGTTTGGGGAGGGATCCAGTCGATTAGATCGACGCCAGTACGCAACTGGTACTTAATTTATCGACCCCGAAAGGATGTAAGGCAAAGTCGACCACGACGGAATTTAAACTCAGAACGTAAAGACAGACGAAATACCGCTAAGCATTTCGCCCGGTGTTTCTGCCAGCTCGCTGCATTCCGGTGGTGATAAGAATAAAACTGTGAACCATGCAAGTGCTGTTGATAGTGTAGATAGCCTCGATAGTGGTACTGATAAAAGTGATATTGTTTTTAATGCATATGGTATTCATTGTGTTGAATGTGTAGGCAATTTAAATAGTTTAGACAATGTTGATACTATAGATAATGGTGATAGTATTACAGAGTTTATAGATGCTGATAGAGTAGATAATGTTGATGGTGATAGTCTTGATGGTGATTATAGTGTTGATAGTGTGGATAATGATCATAAAATAGATAATGTCGATATTGTCGATCATGTAGATGGTAATGAGAGTACTGACCGTATTTCTATATGTCTGTTGTGTAGCTTGGTATTCCCCAGCAGTTTCTATAGTTCCGTGAAATTAGATCTTTAAACACCGCCCTCCTCTTGTTAGGCTGTTAATCCTCTCCTGGTACGTTCCTATGAAATCAAATTTGGTCAGGAATTTTCAGCGAATAATGACAATCTTTTTGTTTTTGCTTTCGTTAAGCCCTGAGCGAGTCCTGACTGAGAGAATCTTGTAATTCTAGCTGAGGCTATCTTGTCTTCTAGACATATGTATCTAGAATAACGTTATCTAATTTTGAAGTCGGTAGAGAGAAAGAGAGAGAGAGAGAGAGAGAGAGAGAGAAGATTCGAAGAGGTTGAGTGTATCTCATACTGATTGAATACTAATCAAGTGTTTCTTCTCAGGATGTTGTCCATGATAGCTGTGCGTGTAGTAACAACACCAACACAGACGTGGGCTTCACTATGGCCTTGTTGAGTATCACCAGCTGTTGGTGGGGTGGGAGAGCTAAGATAGCTTTTTGCTATGCTAAGGATGTACTTTCTCTAGAGGATATCTTCGGTAATAAAGAAGCCTAAAATTTGAACTGAATGTGAGGGCTATTCTTGAGTGCAGTCTCGTCTGGATATGATAAAAAGTAGATCAATGATGTATAGAAGGTAGAGTGTAGGGGACAGAAGCGAAACCTAGTGAACATCATTGTTTAGCTGAGAAAAGGGTGATGAGATAGGAAGCTACTGACCCAAAAGATGAGAGATAAGTAGGGGCTATAGGCGGGAATGTTTTGATACAATATTAGCATGCCATATACCGTGAATGGCAACTAAATTGCTTTCGTTGCACTACTATAAAATGAGAGAGCGAAAGAAGGAGAGAAGAGAGAGGGAGGGAGAGGGAGAGGAGAGAGAGAGGAAAGAGAGGAAGAAAAAAGAGAGAGAAGAGAGAGGGAAAGAGAGAGAGAGGGAGCGAAGAGAGAGAGAGTAAAAGAGAGAAAGCGTAAAAAAATAGAAAGAAAGAGAGAGTGAAAGGGAGTGGTGAGAAGAGAGAGGGAGAGAGAGAGAGAGAGAGAGAGAGAGAGAGAGAGAGAGAGAGAGAGAGAGAGAGAGAGAGAGAGAGAGAGATTCAAAGTGTTAGAGAACTTAATTGTTAACTGTTGTCTCCATTTCGCAAGAGATGTTAGCGAAAAGAACAATAGGATGATAGTTAGCAGGGTCAAAGGGGTTGCCTTTCGTTGGAATAGGACTCAACGAGGAATGCATCCGAATATCAGGGTATATCTCCGTTGAGAGTGAGATGTTAAAGTGTTTATTGAGTATAAGTACAAGTTATGGGTTGCATTATTCGGGTATAATGGGAGGGTTTACAGTGCTTGAACTGGTGACTTTATTTTTTTGAAGCCACTGAAGGTATCTCTGCTCCAGTGGAATGGAATGGAATAGATTTCGAAGGGAATGGTCAAGAGTGGGGGTTGATGTAAAACGGAGAGTAAAAGAGGAGAATTTCTGCATGGGGAAAGGTACTGCTTACCAAACCATCAAGAGAGGTGGGAAAAAGCATTCTGAAAATTTGGTGGTGATTCTTTTGGTAAGGGACCAAAAAGATCCATTATACTTTGGGAAGCTGTAACGTTTGAGAGCCGTGGATGCACGAAGGCTTCCTTGACTCACAACAGAATGGTGAATGTCACCCAGTTTGGAGGGAGAGTGAGAATCATTAGATGTTGCTCGAATATCTCTAGTGGAGTAAACCACTTAGGGAATTATGATATTGAGCTTTTGTTTGTGTAGGATGTGAAGGGACATGTCTAAAAGGTTTCAGTCACCCTCACCAAAGGTGTTTCTGCTGGGTCAGGAGTGAAACACGCGTTCTGTTACGGATAAGTGATATAAAACTGGCGGAACTCCGACCAATTAGTTGACTTGTAGTCTGGGGTGAAGGGATATTGTATAATATCGGGTTTGTGTTGGACTGTTGCAACAGAGCAGTTATCTGATGACACGATAGGTCCAGAATCGGACACGGTTTGGTAGATGATAGATTTTAATGTGGGAGAGAAATGAAGGGTATTTGGAATAACGGTCTGGAATGCGAACAGAAGAAGAAACAAGCTGATGTACAGAGGTGAGAATTACAAATGATTCGGCATCTACACTGACAACATCGGTATGGTAGAAGTGTAAGAGATATGAAGAATTGCATGTGTCAAAGTTACTGAGGAACCGAGGAAGATCACACGGCAGGGGAGTAAGATACGATATAGGTTCTCAATACAGGAGGAGATATTAAAGTGTCACTGCTAGTCTCGGGTAGTTTCGGCTAGAAATGTATTTGGAGAATGATGGACTTTGAGCTAGAATAATTGGATGTAATTATTGAAATCTAGCTGAGAGTGGTGAGTGATAGAACAATAAAGTCTGTATGCACAGACATCTTTCGGAGTGAATTTTGAATAGAGCTTATAACCCGAACAGCAAAGATGGATTGTAGATTGGGGCTAAGAAATCTAGATCTCAGAGAGAAGCCGGAGATAAACCAAAACTAGTGGCTATCTTCTTTCGAAGTGCACGTCCTTCAACTACTGGAGGATATAAGATTGCTACATTTTAATGAAACAGCCATCAACTTTACATTTCTACTGCTCCTACAGCCGTGAAATACCATCCCACCTTTTCTATATCAAGGATTACATTGTCAAACATGTCCACCTTTATATTTTTCTAAAAAAGTTGTGTGATTCAAGAGAGAATTGGATGCTATTTCTAACAGCTCGAGCGACCACATAGATGGTCAGTTGTTGGGTGTGATAAATAACCTGTGATGCATCAGGTCACAGTTACTGGCCACGAACACAGCAGAGTACCGGAGGTGTAATACGAACCAAGACATTTGTTTGCTAATCCATCACTGTTAGTCATTCAAACAGCAGCTGCTCCAGGTATTATGATTAAGTTTTAGTTAATCAATACCTAGATGGTCTTCTACATTATCTTGTATTAAAAACACGAAATAAATCGTTAAAAGACAACTTCAGGATTTTATTAAGATCTTTTGAAATGAAATAGCATTGCAAAGAATGTTAAACTGACAACATTTCAAATGTAAAGAACAGACGATATGTCCATTTGGTTGAATGCCTTATAGTAGTTTATTTGAGTTTATTTCAATTATATTACCTGTGATCAGTTCGAAATTTAATGTAAATATTGTAGTTAATCTTGTAGAAGTTCTCTATCAGCTGTTCTTGATATCTACATTTATTAAATGTCTCTCTACATTATTGAAAACTTGAGGTGTTCTTTCTTGAATTCTAATTATTTTCTTTTATTATTATTTAAATTAAGTGATAAAGGTTCTGAAGTAAGAATCTCATTTATGGCCGCCTTTTTACAACAGCTGCTGACATTTTTTCCGTTTTTAATGTTTGTCATATATAATAGAAATTAGAAATTAACATGAAAGATCCCTCGAGCATAATAAAATTCATAAGAATGAATAGCTTTGTGTCTATATATGTGTGCGTATGTCTATGTATGTGCGCTTCTATGTGTATGTATACAGATATATACGTACGTACGTACGTACGTACGTACCTACCTACATTTATATATGTGAGTATGTATATGTATCTATACGTTTATGTATGTATGTATGTATGTATGTATGTATGTATGCATGCATATTTTATAGAGACTGAAGATATGGTTGCTTTATTTAAAACCTATGTAAATATGTTCTTGTATCCCTGATATGTTGACTCCTTTACCGAAATGCATACACGCAGACACACACAACATATTCATACAGGCTCACATACGCATACACATAAACTTATCAGTTCTCTTTATTATTTTTGAGCAATCATGGCTAAAATCTCATTAAATCACTCACTCACGCCGTTGCCTCCTTCTGGGCCGTAGGCCACCGACTATCTCTCACCATTGATCCTTAACCTGAGCCTTTCTCTCCAGTTTCCCCAGCACGAGTTACGTTGCTAGGAGTCCCTTGACCTTCCTCTCTTCTTTATGATAAATAACCTGTGATGTATCAAGTCACAGTTACTAGCCAAGAACACAGCAGAGTACCGGAGGTGTAATACGAACGAAAACATTTGTTTACTAATCCATCACTGTTAGTCATTCAAACAGCAGCTGGTCCAGGTATTAGGATTAAGTCTAGTCAATCGATACCTAGATGGTCTTCTACACCATCTTGTATTAAAAACACGAAATCAATACCTAGGGGTTTGATCTTAGACACTATTGGTGAAGATGAACTGGGGATTTCTGAGATTGTTTTCAACACAGCGCCTTTCTTTGATTCATGTCAGTTACTCTATTCAGGAGACGTGCACATCTATCTATCTATCTATCTATCTATCTATCTATCTATCTATCTATCTATCTATCTATCTATCTATCTATCTATCTATCTATCTATCTATCTGTCTGTCTGTCTGTCCATCCATCCGTCTGTTTGTCTGTCTGTCAGTCAAGATTTCTCTCTCTCTCTCTCTATCTATATGTTTATCTACTGATAGACACGTAGATAGATATGTTGTAATACAACTAAATTAAAACCCTCATTACATTTATGTAGATTGGAACAATCTATATTCCAATCTTTATTTTACCAAATCCCTATCCTAGATTTGCATTGCTGCTTACATGAGGCGAGGATGTGATGTGAAATCTTGTACTGAATTAATCTTGTGTATATACAATACAATACAATACAATACAATACAATACAATACAATACAATATAATATAATATAATATAACATAAGGAATATAAAGCCAAAAATGGATGAATCAACCAACCAGCAAGTAGCACTTGAATGATAACAGTAAAGAGGAAATATGTGGGCGTTGATTAAGGCAGGAAGCAGCAAACCAGCTTTAAAATATATGAAAGATAATTATTAGCTGTGTAAGCAACAAGGTGTGAGTGTTGATGAGTATTGTTATTTTCTGGTTGACATTTGCTGGATTCACACACTGGAACATGAGTTTTGTTATCATTGATGAGCTTGTTGAATAGGAAATGTATTTGTGATAATGCAGATTATCATGTTCTGGTTAGTAAAGCACAGATGAAGATGTCACCAACGAGAACATGTTTTATTATCATTTGTGAAAAAGGTGAGATCGGGTTGTATAAAGTGTAGGTGGGGATGCAAGGTAAAGAGTGGGAGTTGTAAAAGAGCCTTTTGGGAAGGTTGAACCGAAAATAACGTAAGAGTGGGCAGGACATTCTTTGGAACTGACATACGTCGTTCATACTGATAGATTAGGTGATACTTTATCCGAGGATACTTACTACACAATATCATCTCGTCGCAATGGTGCATTTGCGCTATTGTTGAATCGAAATCACGAACCCTTTCTGATAAAATTCAGGTATTCACTGTTTTACCCACTTCTTCACAACCAATTTCACTTCTTTGTCGTCAAATCATTGTCCCCCGAACAAATGGATGTCAGCGGGTATCAAAACTAGGCTCTAAGGTAGTTGGGGACAACATATAAAGCTAATTTGTTGATTGCCTGATGTGTTGTCAACAATACGTGTGGTCAGACATAGTCATAGCAAATGTAAATCATTTTCAGATTATTTTTTCCCATTTTCTTCCTAATGGCTTCTCTAAACTGTCCCCTCGCTGTTCACAGTGCAACTATAGTTCAGAAAATCAAGGGGAATAACACCTTTGTCATCCCAAAAAACAGTCATCATGAATTCCTGTGCTAATCGTTGGCTCGTGAAATTCTTAGGCCACGGACTGAGCCTCTATTTCTGGATCATAAATATACTCTCACGTTATATTCCAAGTCTCCATATTGAAAACAGAAATGTTTTTATTGGTTTCAGAAACTTCTATTAAATCAGGATAAGCTTCCATCTTCCTCTCCCTCAAATCAGATATCAAGTACCGAGATACCGACTTTTGTAATTAGTGTTGTAATTATCATGAAGCTTTGCAATATGTGCAGATGATATAGAGGCTTGAAAAAAAATCGCTTTCAACAAAACAGGTGAGAAATTAGACTAAAAATATAGCACGATATCAATAGATAAAATCAAAGAGAAAATATAAAGGATTACTTTACAGAGATCATTTAATGATCTTATAATATTTCAAGGAAGATTCCCCTTTTCAAATAGAAGAATGAAAATAACTAAAGATTTCGGAGAAATGTGTCGTACCAGCTTGCAATTCTAGTGTGCTGTAACGAAAAATGTTGATAGAGTACTTAAGTTGTGGTTTGTTAAGTTTGGTAGTATCAGTGTAGTAGGTAGTGTGGTGTACGAAAAGCAGGAGTTGTATTGTTATGGGCATTTCGTTTATTTACAATAATTTTGAATGAGTAACATTGTTCGTTAGATAGTATTATTAATAAAAATCATTGATACGCAATTCGATATCGCATTTTTATTCTTCTTTGTCAAGAAATGTTGCAATATGTATGATAGTGAATTAGAGAAAATACAACAAATTGATAGAGATATGACCTCATAAAAAGTAAACTAATTTATCCGAATGTATTTCCAAGAGGTTTTTATACAAATATCCTATGATTTTATTTACACAAAGTTTTGTTCCCGAGTTCGTTTCCAGGTGTGACTTCAGACTGCACAGGTTACATTATCTCTGGACCCTCGACCATGTAGAACTCCAACAACTTGAAGATTTTGGCCAATCCAAAGTATAGAACGCCACTCCCCTTGGCCAGTGCAAGTTATGCATGATCAACGTTTCTGGCATTAAGGTTTCTTTATGTGAGGCATGAAATGTCTCTTGTGCTGGAATCTCCTGTCGAAGACGACATATGAGTATTAAGTTTTTGCTGAAAGGCATGCACAAACAATTTCATTATTAGGTGTGCATAAACTTACCCCCACCCCCATCAGATCAACATTGTCTGTACAAGTGCACAAGCATGACGTATGTCAGATGCCGAAATGATCGCAGAGCGACGTGGAATGAGGTATTTCGCTAAAAAACAACGCACCTCTCGGCCCGAGGCTATAGTTGAAGACACCTGCCCAAGGTGTCACGCAGTGGGATTGAACCCGGAACCACGTGGTTGGTAAGCAGGGCTTCTTTTAGCTTGTATCCACTCACATACTTATGTGTGTGTATGTATGTAAATATATATATAT
>NC_068985.1:59504185-59505934 GCF_001194135.2 Octopus bimaculoides | reverse complement strand
ACACACACACACACACACACACACACACACACACAAACACACACTGAGGGTGGACCAAAAGTCACGCACGAAATAAGTTCAATGCGCTCCAGAACTGTCAAAGGCATGCTTCAGTTCTTCTAATGTTCAATAAAATAAATAATAATAATGAATACACGCGTACTTGTGCATGATTAGCAAAATAAATCTTTATACACTAGAACAATATTTTTTAACTACTTTACCACTTATCAGTTAATTCAATATTTGTGTGTATCCGACCTATCGACAAATAGAGAAATATTTGATGTCGTTCCTCATATATTTCACTAACTCCAATAGAATTGAGGATTCAATGACATGATTAATTTTACTGCCAAATTCTCAAAAAGTACGAATATGAAAAGAAACTATAGATCCACATTTCTTGCCCAATGTGAAAACAAACATAGCAAAAGCAAGACAAAACAAAAAAAAAACAAAAACAAAACAAACAAAAACATTTTTACCTTTAGTTGACACACACTTTTCGTTAAGATATTTAATCGGAACACAGTGAACGTCAGTTAGGGTTGCAGAGGCAATTGTGTAACAAGCTTATCTAAACGACAGAATAATCTTAATGAAGATAATAGTTGTATGTGAATATGCCAAAAATGTGTGTGCATGAGTGCGTGTGAGTGTGTGCGAGTGTGTATGTGTGTGAGTGAGTGTGTGCATGTATATGTGTGTAAGTGTGTGAATGTGTGTGTATGTGAATGTGTGTGTGTGTGTGTGTGTGTGTGTGTGTGTGTGTGTGTGTGTGTGTGTGTGTGTGTGTGTGTTTGAGTGTGTGTTTGGCCACGTAAGACTCCTGAAACTGTATTGTGACAAGAAGTAGTAATCCGTTCTTAAGAAGATTAAATAAATAATGCACCATACAGAAATGAGTGAAGGAAATTTCGCTTAATCTTTTCGAAACAGACAAAAGAGAAATATAATAACTTTTGAAGGTTTATATGGAGTTTATAGAATAAGGAATTAATAACCCAAACATGTTTTGATATCTACTGAATCAGAACAAACGATACATCAAAAAATTTCAACGTATATATTATGGAGAAGTTTTTACTAAAAGAATTTTAAAACCTGAAACCTTAAATAAAACTTAAATGAAAGACCTGAAATATTCACGAAATACAGAAGTGTTAAGAAATTCCTTCAAGTAAATTTCAATAGGAAACAATAGAACCTCATTTATACATCTCAGGAAAATTGATGGGTTTTTCTCTTACATATTCCCTTACTGACATTTCTCAATGCAAATGTTCAAACCGAAATTAACCATACACTGACGGAACATTACAATACACTGACGGAACACTCGGACCTTTACTTGAATCGTATCAAACTTTTCTATGAAGGTTGAATTGTTAAGTCATAGAAGGTATTAATCTTCATTTACAATATTGGTTTCAAATTTTGGCGCAAGGTCAGCAACTTCGGGGTAGGTCGATTACATCGACCCCAGTACTCGGCTGGTACTTATTTTATCAACCCCGAAAAGATGAAAGGTAAAGTCAACCTCAGTGGAATTTGAACTCAGAACGTAAAGACATATGAAATACTGCCAAACAGTTTGTCCAGCGTGCTAATAATTCTGCCAGCTCACCGCATCGATCTTTACAATAGTAAAAGTGGATATATATTTTCATTTAAAAAAACGTATTGATTGTACTGAGTACTTACATTTTTGCTCATGGAACACACACACACACACACACACACACA
>NC_068985.1:59500032-59500541 GCF_001194135.2 Octopus bimaculoides | reverse complement strand
TATATATATATATATATATATATATATATGTATGTATATATGCAGGTATGTTTGTATGCATATATGCACATACATAGATACATCCACACAGATTCACACACATATATACACATACTCATTCATGCACTCACGCACGCATACACACATACGACGGAGTTGTATCTACATATAAATCAAAATGTGTATGTAGACGCAAAATCGGGGAAAAGTGATGGAGAAAGAAAATGAATCATTATCTGTCCAGAAACGATACCAACCTTATTTTCATCACCCTCATATCTAGCATCATCATCATCATAATCATCAACATCCTCCCCACCACCCCATCACCACTGCCAGCATCACCATAACCACCACCACCACCACCACCACCTCCTCTCTCCCTCCTCTCCCCTCTCACTCTTTCTCTTTCCCTCTCCCTCTCCCCTTACCCTCTTTCATCTACCCTTCATCTCCTACTCCTCTCCCTCCCCTCTCCTTCCTCCCCTTCCCTTCCTCTCCTTTGTACC
>NC_068985.1:59498517-59499497 GCF_001194135.2 Octopus bimaculoides | reverse complement strand
CTTCTCTTCCCTCCTCCTTCTCTTCCCTCCTCCTTCTCTTCCCTCCTCCTTCTCTTCCCTCCTCCTTCTCTTCCCACCTCCTTCTCTTCCCTCCTCTCCCTTCCTCCTCTCCCTTCCACCCCTTCCTCCCTCCTCTTTTACCCCTCCTCCTTCTCTTCCTTCCTCTTCCTTCTTCATCTTCCTCCCCCTCTCTCATCCATCTCCCTGTCTTTATCATTATCATCAGGTGATACATAGCCATAAGCATTGCGAGAAACTTGTTTAATAGAAAGAAAATTATGTTCATAATTTGGCAGAGAAGATTTATAAACTGTTTTGTTGTTACTACTACTACTACTACTACTACTACTACTACTACTACTACTACTACTACTACTACTAGAACTACTACTAACATTCTCATCTCTCTCTCTCTCTCTCTCTCTCTCTCTCTCTCCCTACCTACTTATATGTAGGCGTATGAGTATGTATTCATATCCATACTGTACATATATTCACCAACACTCACATTTCTGTGAGCATAAGTATGCATAAATTTATATATAATCCAAGAAAGTTAGGGGTTGTGAATCCAACCCACTAAGGAATAATAACTATCCAATATACTGCTGGGAGGGTACCCAATTATTATTACACTAGTGTTTTTACCAAGTGCAATAAGTGGGTGCGGGTAAAAGGAAATTTTACCCTAAATTTATATAGCAATAAGAAAATGGAGGGGAATATGTGGTACTCATCAACCTGCAGACACTGTACTATGTTAATTAACTTGTTTATTTTTCAACCGAAAGGACAATAAAGACAATATGCAAACACATATGACACACTACGTCATATCAGCAATTAAAATTCAAAAGGACATCTAGTAACCGCGGTTGAAAAATAAACAGGTAAATCGACATAGTGCAGTGTCTGCAAGTTGATGAGTACCACATGTTCCCCTCCATTTTCTTATTGCTACATGAATTCATATATATATA
>NC_068985.1:59496152-59498452 GCF_001194135.2 Octopus bimaculoides | reverse complement strand
ATACTTTAAATTTTCCATATTTGTTTATCTGTCCGGCACGCAGTGACCGACAACAGAATGTCATAGTCGAGTTTACTGTGTGTCTGACAATATATGCCTAGGTTGCGATTGAAAGTGTAAGGGAGCTGTTGCTGTTTGCGTGGTGATCGCATTTTATTGGTTAATTTTCAATCATCATCAACATATGAGCGATTGTTTGTTGTGCAGATGTCTTCGAGAATTTTATCTTACTCACTTTTGCCTTCGCTTCGTTGCATGGTGTGTCGTTTTAGATTTTGCTAATGATTTCCTAAAAATTAATACTATTACTATTTTTTAAAATGCATTTCTTTATAGTACAGCTTGTAATCTACTAGCTGCTGTTCAGTATCTCTCCGTATGATAATAAACAAATTCGACAATTATCGATTTTATCGTACATTTTTTTTAATATTGTGACAGTCACACTATTTCAGTTGGTCGGCGTTTGGGTATCAGTTTATTAGAGGCTGCCACACCATTAGGAGAAATACGGTATATATATAAAATATTACAAGCGTTGCCTTCAAAAGTACGAAGCTAGAATTGAAAAATGCGTACGCTTAAGAGTTACAGAATGTCATAATACACCTTAAAATGTATGAGACTAACATTGTTGCCCCAAAATATTTTATCAAAAGGAATTTGTTTAGTTCATCGAAATTAAGTTATATTAAAAATTAATCAAGTTAAATTATCATATACTTAATTTTAACAAAACGATTATGTACAAATACTAATGCCATCTTCACGCAATAATTCTTTCTATGAATGACAATTTTTTATAAATTTACAAGTAATCAATCAAAAATAACTTAGTAATAATTTGTTTAATTCGCATAAACTATTCCATTAATATGTGTATCATAATGCGAATTATCTTTGCTTATAATTATTTCGGCTTCGTACTTTCGCTGTTATATAGATTCGACTTCGTCATAAATCCATTTTTTTATTACCACGGTAATTTGCATGCAGTATGAAATATGATTTTTTTTATTATATACTTTGGTATGAAGAGTATTATAATGAATTTACTTATTCGGAGTTAAAGATCATATTTTGTACATTTTCAAATTTTTACATTAAGAACTCGGTTTAATAATAATCTGTCATCGTAATTCATGGATTCTTTTCGTTTTAAGATTCCACAGAATGTACAACATATAGTGATTCCAATATTTTTGAGCAACAATGTTAGTCACATACTTTTTAAGGTTTATTATGACATTCTGTAACTCTTTTGAGCGTGCACATTTTTCAACTTTAGTTTATTTATTGAAAGTCATAACTAGCAAACCATTAAAAAAGTATACCTTATCCACTTGACATTGTAATTTTTATATCGAGAATAACCAAGCGAAATACCACCATCACTATCATTTGACTCATTGAATTGAAACCAGTTTCATAAATCCCAGTGCACGAAACTCTCGACATTTGAGTCATTCTGTGTTTCTCCCAATTGCTAATAAATAAAAACGTATATATACTCTTGTTTTGAGTTCTATTTACCTGTTTACATTACGTATATGCATGTATGTGTGTATGTATGTATGTATGTGGATAGGTACGTATCTATGTAAGTCATTATTCAGTTTTATTTCAAGATTTCTTGCCAATAGAGAAAGAGCCAGTTTCTAACCTAAATCCAAGGCTCCTTCATTGGAACTTCAACAACATCAACAGGATATTTTTGCATGTATGTATGTTTGTATATATGCAGATTGGCATGTTTTGTTTTATGTATGTATTCTCATGCATAGACTTGCATATCTAGACATGCTCATATATACTTAAATGATTAATTTTGGGAAGTTTTACAGATTTTTACAGTTCCAGGGATGGACTGGATCTCTAGTCTTTCTCCTCTCTGGTTTTGAGAAGCCTAATTTCTCAAGATTAGTGTTTAGGCACGCACTGTTACATATCCCAGTGCCCCGATAAAAACAGGTATGAACCTGAACTTGTAATCTGGATAGGGTAACTGCAAATTTCTCAATAATTCAGCGTAGGTATTTTCTTCTTCACTGAGTTTTTAGTCTCATGTTAACAACCACCGGGCAGCTGGTTTCTACAACTGTGGGTTCTTAATTATTTCTCTTCAAAATTATCCTTCCGACAGATATAACAACATGTCTCATTGGTAGATAATACCATGATGACAGTTTCGGACAACTGCTTATGATGTAGGTGGTATCTTCGGTGTTAACTCCACAAGTCTGCGTCGGTTGTCAGACAGGCAGACAGAGACATACACATGCACATTTCTTTCACTATAT
>NC_068985.1:59495204-59495741 GCF_001194135.2 Octopus bimaculoides | reverse complement strand
CATACCACGCTTCCTTTCCGCTGCTTTCAAACTTCTATTAATCTTTTCCTACTGATTTAAAAAGAAAGAAACACGCTTCTCAAGTCACGTTTCCTTCCTCAGTCGCTGTCCTCACCACCTCCTTACCCACAAAGGTTTCCGCCTCCATTTCCAACCTATTTTTCATTCTGCCTCTGGCATCTTACCCATACTCTGCATCACTTTCTGCCGTTTTATGCGTGCCATCATTCGTTTCAATCTCTCCATAATACACACCTTCGACAGCCTTTTCCCTCTCGCCTATTCCACCTTTTTTCCTGCTACTCACTATCCATTGCACATTCCACTTTACGCTTTATCCTCCTCCTAAACCACCTTTTCCACGACTTTCTCGCTCGCACTAAACGACATAAATACCACTCACTCTTTCAACTTGTACCACCCGATGCTACTACATCCACCTCTCCCTATCTCTCCTCGATCCACTCCTCCATCATCCTCACTCCCACCCTTTCATTACTCTAACCCTCCTACACGCCACTTCCTCCTCTCTCTCCT
>NC_068985.1:59493217-59495156 GCF_001194135.2 Octopus bimaculoides | reverse complement strand
CCTAGCCCCCTCCCCACCTAGCCCCCTTAACCCCCACTTCGTTCTGTCGTTACCATTCCTCCTGATCGCCTTCTTTCTGAAGCGGAGCGCTCTCTTTTCAGTAAGGGTCTATGCTTCATCCCTCTTACTCCATCCAATAACGAGTTTCAAACCCTAGCTAATATCCAACACTTTGTGCGCTGCGTCAGACTACGTACACTATTCCACAACACACCAACTGCATGTAGTGAAGAAGACTGTTTCACCGACCTGGGCCGCCGACCATCCCACTGGACGCTAGCTCCTGGCCAGTTCCAGGCAGTTGATCGATTTGCAAGCATCTGTCAAACGGCTGACAAGGATGGAACTTTAGTGATGTGACGCGCAGACCTTTACAAGGTTGAATCTCTCCATCAAGTTCAAGACACCTCTTATTGCCCTCTGCCCTCCAACCACACGCCTAACTACCAATAAAATGTGTTCTCCACTACTCATGACCTCATTTCCGACACCTGTCTACATCTTTTGTTTTCTGTAAGGTTGAAAAGGAACACACGAGTTGCTATGTTTAACAAGATAGAAAATGCTGAAATAATTTTATCATGAAGAACATTTTAGTACCGGTTTCATTCTATGCGACCTTTTCAACTGAGTATAAAGTATTAAAAACAATTAAATTGTGGAAAAATTAAATGAAATGATCTCTTAAAATATTTCCATAGTTTTCAAGTACAAGGGACATTTTCCTTTTTTCTGTCTGTCACTTTCCCTTCTTTTTATTCTTGTGAAGGCTTGGTAGCAGGTAGTAGGTAGTAGCAGTCCTAAAAGAATATTTGATATGAGTTCTTGGTGTTGATTGTTTCAGCAGCAGTAGTAGACGAGGAAGCAGGCGGCGAAGAAGAAGAAGGAGAAGAAAAAGAAAAAGAAGAAGGAGAAGTGGAAGTAGGAAAAGAATAGAAAGAATAATAAAAATACAGGAGTGGTATGACAGTAGTAGGATGTTGGTAGAATCGTCTTAAATGGTCAAGTAACCTAAAAGTGACCCGTTGTGGTTGTAATAGTAGTGATTGGAATTGTTCTGAATAAATTCATGGATAGTGACTGGTCTGAATACATCGTTTTTAATATTTGCGTGGATGTTATTCTAAGACTCTTGTAGTAGTGTCATTTGTGGTGGACGCGTTCAAAAGTGGTTTATATTTTGTGATAGAATATGACTCTTTGCTAATGCGCTAATTACAGGTTGCATCGTCCCTGAGGTGAAAAATTCTGAAGCTGGGTTATTCGTTAGTGGCGCATATGTCGATGTATTCGCTGAATGCTATTTTTCTATATTCCCGAATTTTGATCTGAGATCTATGTAGAGCCAGCTTTTGACGTAGACTATTTTTGGTTTGGCCTATATATTACTCTCGACACCCTAAGCAAGGGTGTCAAGAGCAATAAGTTTCGATATTTAACGAACATAAATTTATAAATTTTTTATATTTCATGTCGACACTGAAGAGATGTATTCATTTTCAGGGACGTTGACCTTTCTGACTTTTGTATTCTGTCCCAAACACGTATATTAGGTCTGTTATGTTTGTTCTTGGTAGAAGTTTTGATGAGAATTCCCCACCAATATTCCTTGTAGTGAAATGAATGTATGGTGGCATTCCATTCTATCTATCTATCTATCTATCTATCTATCTATCTATCTATCTATCTATCTATCTATCTGTCTGTTTGTCTGTCTGTCTGTCAGCTTGCCTGCCTGCCTGCCTGTCTGTCTGCCTGACTGCCTATCTATGTATCTTTCTATGTATGTATGTATGTATGTATGTATGTATGTATGTATGTATGTATCTATCTACCTATCTATCTATCTATCTATGTAAATATCTATATATGTATCAATCTATTTCCCTTTCACTCTCTTTTTCTCTCCACGCACATACACACACACACGCACACACAC
>NC_068985.1:59491615-59493175 GCF_001194135.2 Octopus bimaculoides | reverse complement strand
ACACACACACACACACACACACACACACACACACACACACACACACACACACACAAGAGAGTGGTAAATGAGAGAGAAAGAACAGGCAAATCTACGAAAAGCAAGGAACTGGTTCATTGAATTAATGAACGAACATCTTGTTCTTTTAAAGTGAAAATGGCTCGTATTGATTAGAAGATGGCTGGCATTGATGCTATATTAGATATAGTCTACTAACGTCCTTACTGCTTCTTTTGTTATTTAAAGGAGTCGTAAAGACACTGCAGGCAGAAGGTGAGCTTGCAAATTAAATATTGTAAAGTATGCAGCCAGGTATTTTGCAGTTTTTTTATGTTTGGAGATGGCGGTATCATCATCGTCATTATTGTAGTCGTCGTCGTCCATGTAATGGACGTTGATAGAGGGGGCTTTTAAATAAACCGACCATTATCTGTAGCATCACCATCGCCGCCGCCGTCACCACCACCACCACTAGTATGCATGTGTGACTGCTGCTCTTCCATAATAACCTTCCCCAAACGTTCTATGTGCAATCCCACGGTCATTCATGACCAAATAGATTCTTTATCATCGTCACCACTACCAGCACTATTACCGTGGCTACCATGGCCACCACGACCACCACGACCACCACGACCACTATTACCACCATTATCACTACTATTACCGCCAACCCTCCTATCACCATTACCATCATTATCCTCACCACTACCACCTCCACCACAATACTCTCACCATCATCACCATTATCATCACTTTATCCAGTCAATGAGACTGAGCCTCTCTGCAGTTGCGCAAATTGTGAGAAATAGAAAACAAATGCCATCAAAACCACCTTAACTTATTTTTAAAAAATGCAAGGCAGAACACAACGTTACCGAAAAGAGAGAATGATTATTGGTGGAACAAGTTTAAAGATATCGACGTGACTCTACTCCAAACAAATAATAAATAAATAAGATAAAAATAAAGAAAGTAAAGTAAAATAAAATATGATAAAAGGACAACCGTCACCCAAACAGTGAGAACTCGTTCCTGCCCGAAACTGGTATATTTATTTTGATTTACATGAAATGAAACGTAGAATCGATTTTGGTAGAATTTGACTTGACTATGAGTACAAAAGCAATGTCTGAAGTTGGTAACTGAATACCATTATCATTTGTAGAATAGACTGAACGATGTAATCATTTGACATTTCTATTTTACTCAACAGAAATATGGACCTTAACGAAGTAAAATGTCTTCTCCAGATAATTGGTAGGCCATAATTTTTGTCACGAAGTGCATTATTGAAATTAGCTAATCATAGGCGCAGTCATGACTATGTGGTAAGAGGTTTACTTCCTAACCACATGGTTCCGGGTTCACTCCAACTGCGTGGCACTTTGGGCAAGTGTCTTCTACAATAACCAAAGTAGTGACACAGAAACTGAAAGAAGTCCGTCGTATGTATATATATATATATATATATACGACAGACTTCTTTTCATATATGTATATGTATGTATAGAGAGAGAGAGAGGGAGAGAGAGAGAGAGAGAGAGAGAGAGAGAGAGA
>NC_068985.1:59483357-59490983 GCF_001194135.2 Octopus bimaculoides | reverse complement strand
TATATATATATATATATATATATATATATATATATTCACAAATATGTGTGTATGCATGTATGTATGCTTGTATCGAGGTTGATGGGGAAACTACCAACAATTACCTCTCAGCTGAAGTAAAATTATTTTGATTTATAAAATACAAATGGATTCAGTTTAGAAAAAAGTTATTTCATGTATTCATAAGATACAGATGATTTGATTAATAGATTGGAAGCAACTTCTTATGTATTCGTCTTTCAGAAATTCTGATTGTTCCTAAATGTTTATTTAGGAATGAATTAAAATTGAACGTTGTCCAAATGAAGGTCTTAAGAAAAAAAGAAAATAGAAATGAGTAAATGAAGATTGGTGTTGACTTATTGCAGACAAAATGTCTGCTATTCGAAATTAAAGTGAAATTAAACAATATTCTGTCGTTTTGATTATACATTCCTCTAAAAATTCTCTCGGAATTAGCAATATGTGATAGATATTTTTTAAGAAAGAGACCAACAAATGCAGTTAAAAAGAATCCAACCCTCTCACAAGCTTCTCTCTTGCTTCGTTTCAATATTTCCACACCGACCAAAATGCTTAGTGGAATTCTGTTCGTCTTTACGTTCTGAGTTAAAATTCCAGCGAGGTCGACTTTGCTTTTCATCCTTTCGGAGTTGATAACATAAGTACCAGTTGAAAATTGGGATCGTAATTGACATAATCGACATAAGCACTCCCGCGACATTGCTGGCTTTGTGACAATATTTTCACGACCTCTATAACCATACACTCATACACTCATACATCCACGCATCCATATGTCAACAGTTACTGCTGTTGCTTCTAGTACATTAACCATGATTGTGCTAGCAAACATGGAGACCATTGATGATGAAATGCTTGTTAGACTGTAAAACTAAAGTATTAAAAAGACGTGGAAATATTATGTGAATAGATTCGGTAGAGGAACAGATTCAATGGCTTCTGGTATTTTACTTGACATCATGTGTTCTGACTGTAAATGTCACCAAAATTATCTTTGCATTTCGTCGTTCTGGTTAGATAAAATAAGTAGCAGTTAAACACCGAGTCAATTAAATCGACCACGCCCCTTCCTACCTGCCAAATTAGTTAATATAAAAGGGTGTTAGGGCTGGAATCGAGATATTAAATTACTGTCCATTAGGATGGTAACTTAATCTCTCGATGGCCTCAGTGAGCAATTCAGCTTCCTGGCTCCGGATAGGTTCTATTCTTCTCTGTGGTGGCCCATGCACCTCCCTCAAGCTGGAGTAGAAGAGCTTGCATTTTTCGAGTCAGCATAACCCTGATCTCCTCTGCTTTCTTTTTTTCACCCTACATCCTTCATAAAGCGCAACCACTTCTGAACTTTTTCTCTGAGGTTTTGGAACTTGACCCGTTTTGAATCAGACTGTTTGCTTGCTAGCCACTTCTTGTGTGCAGCAAACTTTTCTCAACAAGAAAAATTTGAATTTCAAAATCATTGTCACCAAAGCAGTCCTAGTGATGTCTTTTGAGGGCATCTATTGTCACTTTGCAGGCGGTGTCAGTTTCATTTCTTAATTTGGCCCAGTTTTCTTCTGACTCTCCACTGATGAAAACAACTTGCTCTAGACGCTTTGAGAGTTCATCCTGAAGGCAGCTGTTATGCCAGAGCTTTTAATTTGCTGAGCATCCAGTTTTTTTTTAGGAGATTTGCTCCGGGGCCTTCTTTTTCTTCGGACCTGGAGGTTCACCTTTGATCTGATGTCTGTTAAGAATTCAGCGCCTCTTATTTCTCTGGTGATGCGAAAGACACTGAGATCTCGTTGTTTGCAAATGATAAAATCTATTTGATGCTAATGCTTCGATCTTGAATGCATCCAGGTAGTTTTTGTAAGCTTCCTTCAGCTGGAAGAATGTATTTGTGATTGACAAGTTGTGCTAGGAGCATAATGAAGCAGTAGTTAGCCATTTGAAATTCTCATGACCGATACCATACTGACCGATGATACCAGCTCACACTATATGATTTCAACCAGTTCTCGCGTTGAAATCCCCCAGGAGGATCAACTTATCACCTGCAGATACGCGGCGTACAACTTCATAAAGCTGTTGATAGAATGCTTCTTTGCTTTTATCTAGGTTTGTCATGACACTAAAGTAGCGTATGCATTGGTTGATATTGGGATCCTCATAGACATGATTCTGTCACAGATGCCCTGGGGTTGTGAGTCGAGTTGAGAGACTGGAGTGGTCCTTACTGCGAATCCAACGCTTGCCTTCCTTTCGGCTTTGCGACATGACAAGAGCGTAATACATTCTGATCCGACCTAATCTAATTAGCCTTTGTCTAGAAATCTTGTCTCGCTGAGGGGATGAAAATACACAGCACTGCAGGTAATGAACTTTCAATGTCAGCGATAATACATATCGTTTATCTTTTACTTATGTCCTCTCGTAAGCTGTGTTCGTGGTGGATCATCGCCACTGGCTTAGCAAAAACTTTAGTTGCCAGTTGATGAACAAGAGAATTCGAAATTGCTGTCCTCAGTTGTGTTTCTTGCCGCGAATTAGCCTTATCTAGAATTTAAACTAAAATATTTTGTTGCGTTTTGAAGATATCTACAGGGGCTGGACAAAATAATGGAAACACCTAGCATCATAGCATCATAATTTTGAAATACAGATAAAACTGTCAAAAGCTTGTTTATTTTTATGTTTTTGATTTATTATTAGTGTTACTTAATATGTTTTGCCAAAGTTGCTGTTTCTTTTCAGATCTCATCAGAAAAAGGTAATAAAAATTCATTAAAATGACAGATCTATCAGACTTTCAAAGTGGTCAGATTGTTGGTGCTCGTATGACAGGCGCTAGCGTAACGAAAACAGCCGAAATGTTTGGTGTATCAAGAAGTGCTGCCTCGAAAGTAATGACAGCCTTTGAGAAAGAGGGGAAATGTTTCTCAGAGTGTTCACTGTTTTCTTCTCGTTCTGGACTAACGACCCTCCATGTTTGTTTTTGTTCGGTTTCCTTGTATGTCTCCACTGTCATTTTTTTGTTCCCAACTTTGACCCTCCATAAATTCTAAATTTTATTTTAGAATTTATGGGAGCAACTGTCTTTGAAGACTCATATTGTCATTGAATGCTCGAAATGAGGAGTGGATAGACAGTCGACAACTGATGAAGGGTCCTTTCTTTGTCCTGTTTTCCACTTTCTTCGCGTTGTGTACGTATTCCCCTCATTTTTTCCTCGTTTGTTTATGTATTTCATGTTATTTGCACCTTTGGTGACGTCCTGTACCCATATATGCATGCATATATTACTATCATCATCATCATCATCATCATCATCATCATCATCATCATCATTATTATTATTATTATTATTATCATATATGTATATATGTAAATGTATGTATTTGTGTGTCTGTGTTTGTCCCCCTACCATCGCTTAATACTGATGTTGATGTGTTTACGTCTCCATAACTTAGAGTTTCGGCAAAAAAGACCGATAGGATAAGTATTAGGCTTACAAAGAATAAGTCCTGGAGTCGATTTGTTCGACTGAAAAAACTATTAAACAAATCTCGTAAGTTCTTCAGATAAATTGCATCATTGTTAATGCCTAATTTATCATGAATTTGCGTTTGGATGATTTTCGGGAATCCTGAAGCTCAGAAAGATCACGAGTCAAGTCTAAGAAATAGTCTGCCATCATATGTAAAACTCCTCTGCCTGGAATCTCCTGTTCCATTGATTTTATGTCTCAATGGAAACATTCTCCCTGCTCATTACTTGTGTTACCAAGATTTTCAGGGAATTTATCAGGTTGATTGTAGCTATAGTACAGCTTTATGGTCATATTTACTCAAAACTTTTGAAAGTTCACCTTCATGTAGTCTACTATTTTGGAATAGTCGACTGCTTTCTCGTTGCTTAGAAAGTCATTTACAACTATCACGAATGAATTCCATGCTGCTGCTTCAGTGCACTTCATTGAATTTATAAAGTTTCCATCTTACACTAATTTTCTGATTTGAGGCCTATCAGATACTACAGCTTTTATCTTTTCACTGCTCACAAAAGAAAATATGTTGCACATATAGTGAAACCATGGTCCATCTTTATCCAGCGATTTAAAAACTACTTCATAATGCTAAGTTTGATGTGGAGTGGAGATAGCATGTTTTCAACCGGTTGAACTAAAGGCTCTTCAAGTATATTGAAAAGCTTTGAAACAAATGTTTGCAATGGCCATTCTTTGATCACTTGTTTTTTGCTGTCTCTGCTGTTCGAAATACATAAAAACATGGATATTTGGTGTATTCACTTTGTTACGCAGGAGAAAGTTAGCCAGTTTGAAGTCCATGTATATCACCCACTGATTATTGTAATACTTAAATATGCTTTCACGAATGCATATTTCTCTTCTGGGTTTGTAGAGTGAGCAATTGGAACAGAGGCCATTATGTATTTCCATTATGAAGCGGAAGACATTTCAAACTCTTTCTACAGCTATCACCAAAAAGGCACCAGTCACTTGCAACAAATTCTGCTAATACCATTCTCCGAAGCAGTTCCACAATCACTCATTTTCTACGAAGAACGGAAGAAATACAGCATCTCTAGTGTAACAGAAGGTAAATTTGGTTCCTTAAAAAAAACAAAAGATCTTCTTTTCCTTTAATCGAGACGAGAGAACTTCTGCTAATTCTTTTGATAAGTGTAAATCCCTTACCAAGTGACTGGGTCCATTTTGATCAAATAGCTTTGGATCTGATGTGTTAATGTCAAAGTAATCCGGATCATCATTGTTTTCCTCTTGTTCGCTTCATACTTTCTGGTTATCAGTTTTGTACTAAACTTCACAGGTGAATTTTCCTTTTTTGAAAAATGAGGAAAACTGCGGAACTTGGAGAGTTTGGGTATCTTAAAATCTAGACATGATGGTAAAAAATGGATTCAGCACATCAAAAAAATTTCCAATCAGGTAAAAATGCATTGACAACAAAATATCTGTTGGGTTGTGTTATTCACGGAATTTTATCAGTTAAGATTTTTCTATACACTAACTCTATTCTGCATTCTGCTTACTGTTGATTTTTTTTATTTAATGGTGCCATCATTCTCTAGAGATGATGTCGATGTTTGTGATGACAATCAGGAAAAAATATAATTATATTTTTTTCTTTAAAGAAATTCATTTACTCATTACGTATTTATTTATTTGATTTCATTTCTACGTACATTTAGTTTTCTCTGACTTATGTGTTTAATACGAATTGTTTTTTTTTTGTAATTTAAATCACTTACTTATTAACCTAGTTTTCCTCAGATTATAATTATACAGCTATTCCCCATTGGCTGAAAATGATGGCGCTAGTAAAGTAATTATCACTCAATTAGGAACTGTTTAACCTTTCACTTATTTATTACAACAGATTTATTTTAGTTAATTTACATTTTTCTCCTTTTTCTGTTTCTTATTTTCTTCCCCCTTCTTTACTTCAGCTGTCCTCTCTCAGTATATACGAGGTGGTATCAAAAGGTTCTCAGACCAGTGCATACACACATGCACTGATATATGCGACCTCACTGGGATGTATATTCTGGATACCTTAAAGAAGAAATTCCCCTCTGTCCTCTTTGGTCTCTATAGGGATGATGCTCTGACTATCTTGAAAGGGGCTAACAGATACACCCTACATAGGCTTAGAAAAGATCTGATTAACACCTATGGGACTGAAAATTACAATCGAGACCAACCTCACTACTGTGAACTTCTTAGACTTCACACTCGACTTGGGCTCCGGTACATACAGGCCCTACTGCTAACCAAACGAGATACTGACATATATCAACACAGCTTCCTGCCACCCACTCATCGTGTTCAGAAGCTTGGTGAAAGGTGTCAGCAAGAGGATCTCGAATCTGTCCTCTTGCCAAGAAATTTTCAAGCAGTGGCTTCCACCTACTATAACGAGGCCCTGGCCCCTAGCGGGTTTAAGGACCGTATCTTCTACATGCCGGGCCCTAACACCCGCAGAAGGAAGTGCCACCGAAATATCGTTTGGTTTGCTCCCACCTTCTCCCTCCGTGTAAAAACTTATTTCCCTTAGGCTAGTAGATAAGCACTTTACACAATCACATAGGTACTGACGTCTGTTCAACAGACAGCCCAAGAGACTCTTTTAGCTGCGCCCCCAAATTAAGAGCATTTTAGGTGACATTGGTAGGGCACGAACAGAAGCGGGATGCTCATGCAGGGACTACAACAGCTTCCCAGTGGGAGGCCAGTGCAAACCCAAAGGAATCGTATACGAAGCTGAGGTGATATCTGACCCTAATAGCAGCAGCAACTTTTCCAGCAGTTACGTCAGTAGCTTAAATAGCAGCAACACCATCGCTAGTGTTAATGTTAATAATAAAAAACTAGTCACGTACTGTTTTCTAATCTATTATCTCCCCCTTTCTTCCTTTATCAAATCTCTTGGTGTTCTTTTATTTATGGCTCACTCTTAACATGGTCCTCTAACATCTGATCCTGTTTCCTCCTGATTAACCTGCTTACCTCCCTTTCCTCGTTCCTTTATTCTTCACTGTAAAATATTTTTTTCTTCCCTTTCTCGCCTTCCCCATCACAGAGTTATCTTACACCACAATTTGTCATTTTATGGCTCTGTGAGGAAGACCCCCAAATTCTCTCTTCCATAGTCTACATTTTAAATCTTTTCTTAAAATTGAACCAAGACCTTTCCAGTGTTCAAAAATTGCCTTCCATTTTAGGAATGTTGTGTGTGGGTTGATGGTAGCTGAGTGACAACATAAAGTCTTCCATTCTGGCTGTCAGTGTTGTCAAGGGACTTCTAATTCGATCCTTTTGCATTCTCATTCTCAATGCTTTTATCTACAAGAATACGTAAAGAGACGCAAAATTTCGATTGAAATTCATTTTGTCTGAAATTGTTCACCCGAAAACTGACCTTCTAACCACTTCAATCTAACAATAAACAATTTAACTGCAAGCCTTAATATCTCGACAAAATCTGTCAATGATAAAAGAACGCAAGAGAACACTAGAGTAGGCAGTCAAGTGGAATGAAGAGATGTCACCAAAATGGACCTTATAGTTTGATGATGCGGTAAACTTAAGACAAATATTTCAAGTATAACTATTTCTCTATCTCTCTCTCTTTTTCTTTTGCCAGCTGGATAGCTTAGCTTATTGCCTGTAAACATATATAAAGACAGCAGAGTACGTATGTACGTACGTATGTATGCAAACATATATACATACATATATGAATATATGTGCGTATATGTGCATGCATACATTCACTCTTCTGTATGAAGTTATGAACGAATGTTGGGCAATTTGTAGAATGTGAACTATATGTGTGTATATTATATATCATATAGTTCCTTATACAAAAACGCACACGAAAGCATACAGATCAATATTCAAAACTCATACACACACCTCCACACACACGCGCACAACACATGTAATCTTACATGTATAGATATGGACAAGAGACAAGACAGAGAATATACATACATACATATATATATATATATATATATATATATGTGTGTGTGTGTGTGTGTGTGTGTGTGTGTGTGTGTGTGTGTGTGTGTGTG
>NC_068985.1:59480901-59481314 GCF_001194135.2 Octopus bimaculoides | reverse complement strand
TAGTATTGATCTAACTCGTCTATAGTATTCTTTCTTTATTTTTTCTTTCATTTGTGTGTGTTGTATCCTATCTAGTTCATTGACTCCTAAATATTTGTATGGCTGGCTTTTGTCTAGTTCTCTTATTTCATTGGCTTTATCTAGTGTGATGTTGCTACTCTTAACTAGTTTTCCTCTTTTCAGGGTTGGCTTGGCACATTTTTCTAATCCGAATTTCATATCTATTTCCTTGGTAAATCCATGTACTGTCTGTAGTAGTGTTTCCAGCTCTTTATCATTTCTAGCGTATAATTTTAGGTCATCCATATATGAGTGGCTGATTGTTTTGCCGTAACATTTGTATCCGCATCCAGTTCTATTTAGCAATTCAGTTAAAGGTGTGAATGCCAGACAGAACAGGAGTGGAGAGAGCG
>NC_068985.1:59473328-59480891 GCF_001194135.2 Octopus bimaculoides | reverse complement strand
CAATTCAGTTAAAGGTGTGAATGCCAGACAGAACAGGAGTGGAGAGAGCGTGTCTCCCTGGAATATACCTCTTCTAATCGGGATGACTTTCGTTTTCACGAGTCCCTCTTTTGTTTGAAACTGTAGCACTGTCTGCCATTTATTCATAGAGTGCTTATGTATTTTATAATAATTGGTGCCACCTTGTTTATGGCTAGTGTTTCGAGGGATCCACGTGTGGGGAGCACTGTCGAATAATAATAATAATAATAATAATAATAATAATAATAATAATAATAATAATAATAATAATAATAATAATTAATATTATTTCCTTTGCGCAGCTTTAAACGCTGGAGATGTACTACAGTGTACTACCAATAGACCAGATATAGTTGTCAAAGATCATGAAGGAAAAAAAAATGCTTTCTAATTGATGTATCAATACCAGCAGATGACAACGTTTCCCTAAAAGAAATGGAGAAACTTTCAAAATACAAAAACCTGGAAATAGAGGTAACTCGAATGTGGAATCTAAAAACAGAAACAATTCCTATCATAGTAGGTGCCTTAGGTATAATAAAAAAAATATTCAAACAAATACATAACAAAAACACCAGGACTTACAAATATATATAACATACAAAAAATTTCACTAGTGGGCACTGCACACATCCTACGCCAAACACATTCAATACAGTAACCATAAGAGCATCACAGCAAACCACAGCACATACCCAAGGCACACAGAGCTGCGCTCGGTAGTGAAGTGAAAGCACGTTATAAAAATAAAACTACTGAACAATAATAATAATAATAATAATAATAATAATAATAATAATAATAATAATAATAATAATAATAATAATTATTATTATTATTATTGTTGTTGCTATTTTGTTATTATTATTATTAAAGACGTCACACAGTATCCAATATTGCGATGTTGTAGATTGAAGATATTGTGTGCACCTGGGGTTTGTACCGTCTGTCAAGTTACAACAAGGACCTCAGACAGATAGTACTTTACGCAGTATGCGTGCAGTTCCAAGTAAAGCCGATTTTTGCAGTACACCAAGATGGTAAGGCATTTTTAATGTGTTTAGATGTTTTTGGTTGGGAGGTATTGAACCCAATGCTCCGGTGATAACATAAACAACCTTTCTATTTGACTCACGTAGCTGCCACATCTTGGTGATCTTAATTCTCAGGTCTCCATGTTTGTTAACCTTTTCTCTTCCTTTCATGATATTATGCTGATCTGGCTCTGACACATCGGTTATTAGGGATTCATGTTTGTCCCTCCGAGAGGTATATCTGGCTTTCGGTGCTCTAACACCTTTTCTATCAGGAACCAATGTCCCAGAGGATCTTTGCCTTTCCGTTTCCGTTTCCGTCCATTATCTTTTCCGGTGCATGTTGGTGTCAAGCATCGGTATTCTATGTCTGGTCTTCCTCCTTCTCCTCTTCCTCCTCCTCTTCCTCCTCCTCATTGTCGTCCCCTTCCTCCTCCCCTTCCTCCTCCTCCTCGTCCTCTTTGTCCTCTTTGTCGTCGTCGTCCTCCTCCTCCCCCTCCCCCTCGTCCTCGTCCTCCTCACCCTCTTCGTCCTCGTCCTCGTCGGCCTCCTCGTTTTCGACGTCCTCGCCGTCCTCCTCCTCGTCCACCTCGTCGTCGTCGTCTGTCTCCTCTTCCTTCTTCTCCCCCTCGTCCTCTTCCTCTTCCTCGTCTTCCTCCTCGTCGTCGTCCTCTTCGTCGTCGTCCTCCTCATCCTACTCGTCGTCGTCCTCCTCCTCGACGTCCTCTTCCTCCTCGTCATCCAGATCCTCATCCTCCTCCTCGTCCTCCTCCTCGTCGTCGTCGTCGTCATCAACTATGAAAACTGCTGCCAAGCGAAGGGAAAGCAAGCATAAACTCCTGCAGATACCAACATTATTATGCAATCCCTGTCCCTGATATCATATTATCCTCTTAGTGTGGTCTTTTGTACTAACAACGAATAAACCAAACCAACCCCTAAAAAAACAAAAAAAAAGAACAAAAAAGATAAACAAAAACTGAGTTTCGCTTTCTTTTTCAATACACCAATCTAAACATCTTTATTTTTCTCTCTCTTTCTCTCTGTCTCTCTCTCCCATTCCCTCTTACACTTTTCTCTTTCCACTTCTTTCTTCTCTTCCCACTCTCTCTGTCTCTCTCTCTCCACACACAAAAGTACCCACACATAAATACACACACATATATATTAATAGTCGTAAGATTGTTTTCAGAACGTCTGTCCTTAATTGAATGGCTCACGAAGTTGTTTTAAACTAAAACGGTCTCACACACACCTACACCAGAGAATTACGACCATGATTGAAAACTACGTGTTCGCATATATATTGGTATTTATCATGGTTGCATTGCATTAACTATTGTCTCCTATTACGTAAAATGGCAGTTATTATGAAAAATAATTCTATCCACCATAATGTATTGGTAAAAAAAAAAAAAACCCAGAAAACAAACCATTTTTTATGTTGTTTCCCTTAAAATAGATATCTTATATGTTTGAAATAATTTCCTTTCCTGGATATAATTCTTCTGTCAGATCGAAGGAAAGAGAAATCTAACGAAAATAAATCTGCAAACTGCCTCGTTTTGCATCTTGCTTTTATATATGTCTTTTTTATTTGTTTCTTTATTCTTTAGCATGAAAAAAACTAATATTTATAAGCCACAAATTTTACTATATCAGAGGAACCGTAGTTTTAATACCCTGGTTATAAAATAAATGTTTTGATGCTGTGGGACTGTACTTATGTTTGGAAAGTCAAGGTTTACAGTCGAATAATTACTTCTAAGGTAGAATAAAGCAATGAATACAACTAAAATTATGATCGCGTACCTATATTGGAACAGAACAAAACTTCTTTAGATTATTGCTTTCAAATTTTGGCACGAAGCCAACAAGTTCGGAGGTCGATTATATCAACACCAGCGTTCAACTGGTATTTGCTTTATTGATCCCAAAAGGACGAAAGGCGAAGTCGACCTTGGTGGAATTTGAACTCAGAACGTAAAGACGGACAAAATGAATCTTTAGAGCAGTGTAACGAAACATCAGATATATCCACTAGCATTAGTTGCATTACACATGTTAAAAAATCAATTTGTTTTAAATCAATCAGAAAATCTTTCTTTCAAATCAGAGGCCTTTTAATATGCTCATCCTTATGAATACACATACACACACACGCACGCACACACACACACACACACACACACACACACACACACACACACACACACACACACACACATATATATATACATATACGGATATGAAATTTTGTATTTCACCTTTTCGGACCAGTAGGGATCCGCGGACCCCAGGTTGGGAACCACTGCTTTAGAGTATTGAAAGAAGGGATACAGAAAGTGCTATGATTTTATCATAGACTTGACGAAAGAAGACTATGTTTATTAGCAAAGCTCCTGAAAGTAAGACTGAGTATTAGACAATCAAATATTAGTTAAAGAAAAAGAAACAATAATAATTGCAAAGATATAATCTTAATAAGCTAAAATAAGCTGTAAATTTAAATGCGATATCTAACACTGAATTAAGAAGCTAATTAAGAAGAATAAGACCAAAATTTATTGAAATGTTAAATATTAAGGAGTTTAAAGAATGCCATTCTAATGCTGCAAATAGTTTTGTTTCAATGGAAACAAATAACAATATTTTGTGGACGAAGCTGTTTAATTCCTTGGTTGATCTGAAGAATGACCCACTAGACTTAATTATTTCCAATCTTTATTTGGAATTTTGCACCCAGGACTAAACAGTATGCAATGAAGCCTGTTATATTTAAGATAGTACAGTGTGATCTTGTGTCGTGGACCAAGATATATGCCTGCATCCGTTGGTGAGACTCCAGTTCGGAAGTTCAAAAATTTTGAAGAATATTGAAATTACACTTAGTTACTCTTACTTCCAAGTTCTCTCTGCCCCATAGTGGTAATACTTATCAAAGGGCCCGAGTATGGATGACATTGTAATAGAGAATGAGATATTGTCGCCAAGGCTTAGCGGACTCGGAAGAACACTGACCTCTGGACCTCTCACCCACTAACCCAATGGTAGATGGACATGCCCTGATGTTACGTGAAGTAACCTTTTCCTCTAACTAAAGGTTAAATAGGCCCAGTGCCTAAAGAGAACATGAGAACAATAGAGTATACTGTAAATGTACTGCCAGAAGGCAATGGGAAACTGTTGCTATGTCTTTTCCAAGAAAAGTAACTTATCTTCGGATTTTAGCATAGAAACCTATGACTACCGACGTCTGTAGGCATAGATCTTGAAGAGAGAGAGTGGGAGAGAGAAGAGATATCGCGGGAAAGAGGGAGAGAGAGAGAAGAGGGAAAAAAAGAGGAAAGAGAGGGGAGAAAGAAGGTGTGTGTGATCTACGAGAGACTATACAGTTATTTTAACGCCAAGAAACGGCGTAGAATCTGTCTCACTCTTAACTACCTGCCAGGCCGCTTTCCAAACTGTCTGCCCGACTGCTAGCCAGTATGTCTGTCTGTCTGTCTGTCAGTTTATCTGTCTGTCTGTCAGTCTGTCTGTCTGTCTGTCTGTCTGTATGTCTGTCTGTCTGTCTGTCTGCATGTCTCACTTTCTCTCTCTTTCTTTCTCTCTCTGTCTTTCTCTCTCTCTATCTCCCTTTCTTTCTCAGTTTGTCTCTCTTACTCCCTCGCTTTTTGGCTCTAAAGCAATGGTTCCCAACCGATGTTTGGCCATGTCCCACTGAAGTATTTCTAAAATCCTGATGCCCCTTGTGATATTTAATTTTTGCTATTCAAAATTTTACTACTGTTCACTTGGAGAAAGCTTAAAAGGCTTTCTAAACAAGCTTCCAAAGAACATGGCGTTCATGAAAGAGAAAAAAATGGAAGGATAGTTAAATAAATAAAACATTGTTGTGGAGGACACCTCCGAGCCAGAGAAGCGGGTTGTTCCGCTACAAATATATAGTTGACAGACATAACAAGTCGATAAGGCACGACGTTGGGCCAGTAAATCGACGACGAAGTCCTCGTCATAATACCACACAAAACAGTGTCGAACAAGACACATTAAATATATAATAGAGAACTGAAATGCAGAAATATAAAATATTTGAATATAAAATAAGTAAACTAAAGTTAGTGAGATCCTTGCGCTTCATACCTGCTACAGAGAGATTTTAAATTGGGCGCTATTTTAGTCAGCTCTAGTCTCAAATCTCCAATCGATTTTTTCCTTCAATAACAAATCATTTACTGTACTAAAGCCATATTCAGCTAAATTTGAAGATGGGAACGGTAACAACAGTTTTCTTGCAAAGTTGGTTGAATTTGGGTATTTTGTTTCAGTCTCAGCACTAAGCCATGACATCACTCCTTTTATATTGAAAAAAAGTTTTGACTCATCATTTTGCATTTCTGAGAGTTCCTCTTGGTACTGTAACGAAACATCAGATATATCCACTAGCATTAGTTGCATTACACATGTTAAAAAATCAATTTGTTTTAAATCAATCAGAAAATCTTTCTTTCAAATCAGAGGCCAATATTTTCAGATGATCCACGATGACAAGTACAGCAGCATCGGTCACCTCACATTTTTTTAGCCAATGAAACTGGTAAAAAATGTTGTCAAATATTTTTTTGACAAACCTCAATGAATGTAACAAAGACAAATATCTTCGTCTCTGCATCAATAAGAGTTTTATTTGATCCTTGGAGTTGTTCATTTAACGTATTCAGTTTTTCAAACATATCTGTTAAATAACTCACAAAAAAAGTAGGCATAAACACATGAACAAATAAATAAATAAAAACAAAAATAAACGAACATGTATTAACAGAGGATATGGATAATACAGGCACTCCCCATACACACACATGCACTTACAAAACATAGACACACATAGAGGGATACGCATGCGTAGACACATACAATAGGAATACAAAATACAAAATGGCTGATCGTTAGCAAGGAGGGACACACATAAGAAAGAAGAAAGCAAAGGACCACTGATGAGGTCACAGAAGTGTGACGAAAGAACTCTGGTCGAAACAGGATTAATGTAATGTAATGTAATATAAAGCTGAAGCAAATTAACACCAAACATACAGTGCGTGTGTTTTTATTGGCTAAACTGACAATATGACCATCCCCAAATACAGCAACATCTGTTTCAACACACGATTTCACATCAAAAATCTTGCAAAAACAAATATATAAACTCACAAATACTTTATCATCAACGGTTAGCAGATGCTTCACTTCAGGCTCGTCACTAAGTCACTAAGGACATCAAGTAGTTCCATAAATCTTTTCAAGAGCTACTTTACTTCAGTGTGAAATAAAAGTCTCACATAGTTTGCATTTTCACATAACTGCTTGAAAAGCCTTCACATTTGGCATTAGCTTTGATAGCATTGATACATTTTATACCTGATTTTAGTACCTCATTGAGAACAGGAGACATATTTTTGGATACTAAGTTCTCTATGAATAACACAGCGCACAGGAAGCATTTCTGGGTTCTCATCTTTCATCAATTTTACGCAGACTTTTTCTTGGCCATCGTAACAGGAGCATCATCTACAGCACAAAATGTTATGTTCTCTATTGGTATATTGTTGACATCCAAGTAATTTTTTAGCTTATCTTATATATATCTGGGGCGGTAGTGGTGGATTCTAATGATTTGGAGAATATCATTTCTTCGGCAAATTCACCTTTATCAATATATCTTGAATAAGTGAGCAGTACGACAGAGTTGATTCATTCATTTGTAATGAGAATTTTCTTGATTTCAGCTTTTCAACAAGTTGTGTAACAATATCTTCACTCGTTACATCTATTCTTCTACAAACAGTATTGTTACTGGATGGCATGGCTTGAATAACTTTGTCATCTTTTTCCAGGATTGTTTTAAAAAAATGCTGATATTGATAGTTTAATCAAATGCTCTCCAATAGTATGATTTTTCCGCATTTAGCAATGAGTAATGAAATTTCATAACTAGCATCAAAAGTATGACGGGCGTTAGCCAGTTTGTGTAGTAAACAGAGACGTTATTGTTGTTTTTGAAAATTTCTTTAAAGATTTTTAAAGTAATTTAAATCTAAATTTACATACGCACTATGTTTCGTCTTCAAATGCAACTCAAAACGATTTAGTTTCATTCATTCGTTGATCGAGCATTTTTGGCACAAGAGGCAGAAAGGTAACCGTTTATCGTGGATAGCGGGTATAAATCCAAATTTTAAATATTCCTCTGAATATTGATGAACTTTTTTTTTTTACTTGCACTATTCATTATATATATTTTTGAATCAGACACGAAGAGATTTCAGTTCAAGCAAAGTTTTTTAACAATTTCTTCAAAAAGATTTCAGTATAAACTTTCGAAAAATATGCTCAAAAAGAAACAAAAATATTCTGTGAATCTTCTCAGCTGCAAAAGCCTTTCTGTCAATGATGGAAGTTTTTCTTACCTTTTTGCTGAATTCATAAACTCGATAATAATTCCTGACTGGTG
>NC_068985.1:59468023-59472778 GCF_001194135.2 Octopus bimaculoides | reverse complement strand
AAAAATAAAAACAAAACACAAAGGATTCCGCGGTACACGTGTTTCAAGCTTTATAGTCGTTGCATCTTTATATTGGTATATAATTGATAGACAGGATGGTATAAAGCTATCTTCAGCCGCAAATATATTCTTTCCCAAGTATTATATCACAAAGAAGTCACCAAGAACAAAGTAAAAGGAGAAACATGAGCGATAAAAGGTGAGAGTCCACTTGGTATTGTCCATTGTAATATCCATTGTAATATACCTTGTAAAATCTTTAAGTTGATACATTTACATAAAATTTCATCGGTACTCCGAAATCTGTCCATATTGTGTCACAATTCAGGGTAGAGTGAATGCTAAATAAACAATGCTAGCTTATACGAGCTAGAAGGAGAGTGTCCAAAGAAGGAAGAAGTTGGCGGTTAAAACAATATAAAATACTAAGAAGAAAAATACAGTTATTAATACAAAAATAATAGAAATCAAAACGGGGGGGGGGGGGATCTAAGAAACAATAAGAAAAAATCCGGATAGTAAAGTAAGATACATATAAGCTATTTAGAAGGGATGGGGAGATAAAGAGATAAAGAGATCTTAAAGGTCGTAAATGACAGACATACATGATGTTGTGTCGGCCAAGACCAGTGGTGGGTCATAAATAAATAACGTCAGGCTAAAGAAAACTTGAAATCTGATATTCTTGTGGTGAGTGGTCAGTTTGGCCGAACTACAACTTAAGTATACGAACTTATCTATTATATTGGTACATACACTTATCTAGAGGATAAAAGGATGATAGAAGTGGAAAATGGTAATTAGAACATATAAAAACCAAAACAATGAATAATTAGAAAATGTAAACAAGAAAAAAAGTTATAAAATACATAGAAAATATAAAGGGGAAAACTAGGGTTGGAAGTTAAAATTCAAAATACAGAGTATTGGGAACACTTCAACCCACAACAATAATGCAAAAAATTAAAAAAATATAAAGAAACGTAGTGGTTTGAAACGGTACATTGATTAGAAGAATATTGTGGTAGTGGAAGTGACGGTTTATCTATTAGTGTAAATTATATTGCATAGTGAACTATTACTATAATCGTGTTTTAATCAATGGGTATTGGTGTATAAATATAGAGAAGTCTGGGTTTTCATCTCCTAATTGTTACTAGTATAATATTATTATAATAAAAAAACATTGCAGTGATTAGTGTTATTTTATGTTACTTTTGTGTATTGTGGTGTCATTCGAAAGCTTCGAGTCAGTGACTGAAAGGTTTAGAAATTTTTCTGTAGAGGTGGGATTATGGATCCCGGGTTATTAAATATGTGTGTATATTATGTGGTCAGAATCTAGCTATTCGAGGGTAAACTGAATTATTAAGGTACACACACATACACACACACACACACACACACATATATATATATATATATATATATATATATATATATATATATATGTGTGTGTGTGTGTGTGTGTGTGTGTGTGTGTGTGTGTGTGTGTTTGTGTGTGCGTGCGCGCGTTACGAGTACCATAAATCTCTATCTATCTATCTATTTATCTATCTATCTGTCTGCCTGTCTGTCTGTCTCTTTTTCTCTTTCTGTCTCTCTCTGCCTCTTTCTCTTCCTTCGCTTACGCTACGTCTTCCACTCCATTTCAACCCATTCCACACAATTCATTTCTTTGATCCCTCATACCCAACGCCATTTATTACCCCATCAACATTTAATACCCCATTTATTACCCCAGCACCACATTTTCTTGTGTACCGAGATTTTTGTTGCCAGAGATAAAAGTGTCAATACTTTCAGCCACCCCTACACATAAGTCTGTCTCCAGTTTATTTCTCCATAGGGAATTAAGATGGCATTGCTTTCAGTACTGACCAGTTCTATATACACGCATACACGCATGCACACACGCATACACACGCGCTTACACACACGCATACATATGCATGCACACAAACACACACACACACAGGCGTTTGTAATTACCTCCATGTTTTCACATACCGAAGGAAATAAATCTCTTCCCTCTTTAGCGACATCAGATCTTGTGGTGATGAAAAACAAACTGTTGTCTCTCTCTAAGGTGTCCAAGATTTGATAAAATTGTCCACAGAAGGGATGTAAAGAATATTTTTTTAATAACTCATTCTCGAATTGCCCTCTTTCTCTATTGGTATAGTAAACATTATGTACAAGAGGTATAAAATTCAACATAAACCTACGTATGCCTCACCAAAATATTACCATGTCTCAACAAATTATTACCATGCCCCACCGGTGAGGCATGTGCCCCACGTTGGAAATCACGGTTCTAAAGAGAGCAGTTGTTTCTAATTCCATTGATTGCTGACAACATTTTCCATCATCGTTCATGTTGATCCTCACAGAAAAAGACAATAGTTTTCGGTGAGTACAATTTCCTGTCGTCTTTAGGTGATATTCCTGAGATAAAAATATACATTCAATTAATCTCAGAGTCAGTGAGGAAACCTCTATATGGTTCCATAACTAGTTAGAAATACCAGCTAAATCTCCCTCAACTCATATCCGACTATCTTCAATAGAGAGGATACATTCGATAAAGTATCTCTAAATAGAGTCGTCAGATAGGATGGTATTTGATGGAACTTATTCGCCCATAGATCTGCAGAAAAAATAAACTAAGAACAAAACACTAAAATCAACGTCAACAACATTAACAAAAACAAAACCTCATTTCTGAAATCTATGTAAATGTTTCGAAACAAACATAAGGAGACAAATATCTCCTTTTACTTGTTTCAGTCATTAGACTGCAGCCATGATATGGCACTTGTCTTGAAGAATTTTAGTCGAACGAATCAGTCCCAGTACTCATTTTTCTAAAACCTGGTACTTATACTATCGGTTTCTTTCACCGAACCGCTATGTTAGGGACGCGTAAACACACTGACACTCGTTGTCAAGCGGCGGTGGGGGACAAACACACACACATACATGATGGGCGTCTTTCAGTTTGCGTCTACCAAATCCGCTCATAATGCTTTGGTCGGCGCGAGACTATAGAAGACACTGGCCTAAAATGCCCCTCAGTGGCACTGAACACGGAACCATGTGGTTGGGAAGCAAATTACTTCCAACACAAACTGATAAAATTATTGCCCTTCAAGAGAAGAATGATATACTCATGGCTGGAACGACTGTGACAGGTAATCTGTTCACTCGGTAATGAGGTGGAATTTTAATCAATGACAAACAGAATGAAAAATAGCTGAAGTTCAAATATTTCTTGGTGATCAACATCGTCTTTACATAGTCTCACCATAAATCACGCCACTTGCAACTTCCAATATTTAGTCGATAACTCTCTGTCTGTCTGTCTGTCTGTCTGTCTGTCTGTCTGTCTGTCTGTTTGTCTGTCTGTCTGTCTGTCTTTCTCTCCCCTTTTCCTCGCCTCTTTAAAGTTGTATTCCCAAATTTAACAGAACATAATTATTTCTATCTATCTATCTATCTATCTATCTATCTATCTATCTATCGCGAGACACATAAATACACAGATATGCACATACTTATGTAGACCTTACCCCACACATATACACATAGACAGACATCGCCCCCACACACTTCTACAGCCACAAATAAATATACGAACATATTAAACATTTACACTACTCTCTGTTTCTCTCTCTCTCACTCTCTCTCCCTGTTCTTGTTGGCACACAAGTTCAGAATTTGGTCGCTTCCATTACTTATTTCATTTTTATCATTTCTTTTAAAATCTTCATTCATATATACACAGATATAAATGTATATATATATATATATACTGTGTAAATTACGGGGTAAAAAATTAGAATAATTTATTACCAGTGGTTTGCAGGCGTAACAAAAGTCATAAGACAACATATTTTTATACGTAAAGTTAAACTTGAGTTTCCCTATTAATGAGCAAATAAATTAATTTGTCATCCATATTTCATCAGCGGGATCGTTAATGCATAATGTAGGTTTAATACGCACCGAACACACGTGCCAGTTCCATCTTTATACATTATGGATTCAAATCAAGTGCGCAGGTGCAGTCACATAGCTCAGCAGCAAATAATAAATTTACAGTGTGCTCTATGGCCTCAGAATTAGAAAATTTTTACTGTGTAAATTATAGCGGTAAATAATTAGAATAATTTATCAACGGTGGCTCCATGCGTAATAAAAGTCATAAGGCAACATATTTCTATATATAACAGTGTATAAAAATTTATACACAGAGAGAAGACCCTTTGGCAGGGCTTCCTAAATGCTTAAAAGAGCAGTTAAACTCAAACCAGGAAAAAAATAATTCTAAAGGCACGCCGATGATGGCACTAGAATAGAGCTTGATTTGACTCCATAATGTATAAAGATGGAGCTCGCACGTGAATTCGGTACGTATTAAAGCCACATAATTATGCATTCTTTTAGCGATCCCACTGATGAACTATGGATGAGAAATTTATTCATTTGCTCATTGATATGGAACCTCGAGGATGGGATTAACTAATATTTTCTTGTTTCTATTCATTCTAGTGCAATTATCGGCATGCCTTTAGAATTATTTTTCTCGTGGTTAGGGTTTATTTAACTGCACTTTTTAGCATGTAAGAAGTCCTGTCAACGGTCTTCTTTCTATGTATAAATCTGTATACACACTCACACACACACACACATATATGTATGTATGTATGTATATATATGTGTATATATATATGTATATATATATATATATAT
>NC_068985.1:59460218-59467924 GCF_001194135.2 Octopus bimaculoides | reverse complement strand
TAATTAATTTACATTACATGTTTCGGTTTTTTTGAAAAACCTTATCAAAAATGAGTATAAAAATATGTGAGAAGAGAAGAGGGCTATCAATAAAATAAAATTAAAATTAAAATTATGAATGATATTCATAGTTTACTGTTATTTCTTGCATTCGCACGTGGTCCTTTCATTCCGTTCTGAAAGCTTGGTTATTCCAACTCGCCGTGATAGTAGATTACTACTATCTGTCTTTGTAAATTAAATAGTGGTCAAGATTTCTAGGAGTGGTTGTAGCCGTCGAATAACCAGCAGCAGTAATGATAATAACAATAGTATTAGTAGTAGTAGTAGGAGTCGTCGTGGTGAAGTTGTTCCCCTTATGGTTTTAATAGAAATCGGGTTCTTTGAATAACTTGCAAATCCGCATATAAATATATAAAAATATATATGAAAGTCTCAGTGTTGCTAGTTTAGAGAATTTAGACTTGGTCGGTATTTTCTTATAAAAAATATTTCCTTGCTAATGCGTTCATTTTGGCTAGCATTGTCTTTGAATTTGTATAGTGGAAACGTTGTGAATTTGGGGGATTTGTTGTAAGCGCATTCGTCGATGTGCTGGCTGAGAGGTATTTTCCTGTTTTCTGGGATCCTAATTTGGGATTTGTGTACCGCCATCCTCTGACGTAGGCTGTTTTTAGTGTGTCTAATATATTGCGGTTTGCCTCCAGAGCATGTAATTAGGTAGATCAAGTTCTCCGATGAACATGTAAAATTAGTTTTTACTGTGAAATTATGGCCTTGTTCTAATCGATGTTCTGATCCTTCTATTACGTTGACACAAATCCCACAGTTGGGTCTCCCGCATTTTTTTACTGTAAGTTTAGTGGTTAATGTTGAGTGTAATTTGGCCTGGGTTAAAATCTTTTTCATTGATTTTGGTTGCCTCTTACTTTTGATGATTGTATGTGTTTTGAGGATTTGGTTCATTTTTGGGGTCTTTCTTGAGTAGAGCTGTGCTGTGGAGTATGTTGTTGAAGGACTCATTGTTGTATGGGTTGTGTGTGGAGATGTAAGGCAGGGTTTTTAATTTTTCTTCCTTCTTGGGTCTTGGTTGTCTAAGTTCTTGTGTATTTAATTGAAAGTACTCTTTGGATCGCATTTTCGATTACGGGCTGTGGACAGTTTCTATTTATGGGTGTGGATTTCAATTTCTGGAGTCGTGTATAACGGGTGTCTGCATCTGATACTATAGTGCATATTCTTTTGGCTAAACAAAATGGGATATTAGTCCTGGTGTGTCTCGGGTGTCGAGAATCAAATGGTAGGTAGTTTCGAGTCAGTGGGTTTATAATAGATATCTGTCTCTATCTTGTTCCCGACTTTCATTATGAGGATATCTAAAAACGGTAGTTGTTGATTGTTGTATTCTTTAACCCACCATGATGACCGGTCAAAATTTGGAGAAGAAACAAAGGGCATCAACTTACTCATCGGGTGCCAGTAGAGGTCAAATGGTTCAACATCCATCACATGTTCCGTTGGGAACCGCCTTCAAAGCCTACTCTTGGTTTTTATATTAGGTTTTCTTTTTACATGTTTTTATATGTTTCTAGATGTATTCGCACATTCATCAATGTTTGTGGAACTAGAATGGTGCTGGTGCTTGACATCACCCCCCTCTCCCTCGATTTTCTTCCTTCGTGCTATGAAAGCCATCAATTCCTTTTTGGGTCTCCTCACTAGCACGAATTTCTGTGTTTGTGTAGTTGGTTGTTGCAGTTGTGGTAGTGTTAGTGGAGCTGGTTGTGATAGCGGTGGATGTGTTGACCATTGTGGGGTCGGTGACTGTTGTGGATGTGCTGTCTATGGTGTTTGGTGTGTGTGTTGATATGAAGCATGATGTTTTATTGTTTTCTTTTGGTTTTCTTTACCCATCGTCTTCACTGCGTGATGCAGATAAATCCGTGTGTGTGAAATCGGGTTACGAGTCTATGTACGTATTTGAGTTTGGTAGAGATGGAGATAGAGAGGAATTGGGAGAGCTTCGTTGAGGGAACTTTTGATTGTGTGTGTCCATTATTATTTTTCTTTCTGCTGTTGAATGTAGTGGTGCATCTGCTGCTGGTGTTGTTGCTGCTGTTAGTGTTGCTGGTGTTGCTGTTCTTGCTGGTGTTGTTGTTGTTGCTGGTGTTGTCGTTGTTGTTGCTGGTGTTGGTGTTCTTCGAGCATTTGCTGAATTTGCTGTTCCTATTGTTAATGATGCCGTTGTTGGTGCCACTTTTGTTGCAGGTCGTTGTTTGTTTGGTTGTTGAGGCTTTTGGGGACTTGGTGTTGACAACAAGGTGGTTCCATGGTTCCCTGGCTTTTGTTGGGGGCAGAAAGCTCTCAAGTGGCCAATCTCGCCACACAGGTGGCACTGTGGCTTTCTACCCCCAACATGTGGTTCTTCCCCACCACCCTAGAAGAGGAGTACCTCCTCACTGATCCCAGACTAATTTTCACGACAGGTCCGCTTCACCTCCAGGAGGTGAAGCAGACTTACTTCTAAAATGATTCACGCTAATATCCACCATAAATTTACCTCCGGTGGAATTCCTGAGATCTGCATCGGTCTCCTTTCTAAATGCCATGCTCCAACAGGGAACCTCAGTGTGTTTGGCGGTCAGAGCTTCAGACTTGAAGAGCACTGAAATGCCCACAATCTGTTTTACCCTCAAGATATGCTGATTGTCGGATATCTCTTTCAGTGCCCCTTCCACATCTGCCCGACTAGCCGTCTCCGGCCCCTTTCTATTTACAGAAATACATTTATAAATAACTGTTTGGCAACTGGATGGTAATGTTTGCCCACGCTTTTTCCAGCCTTATCAGTTTGGTTGTTTGGGCCAGTCATACGTTCTTCTATAATATGTCCATCATAAATAGCTCTGTGCTCTTCGCAGTTGCTGCTGCGAATGTATCGTTATTGTTATTATTGTTGTTATCGTTGTTAGTCACAATGGAAATATTGTTGTCGTTTAAATTGTCTACGTTACTATTGCTTTTGGTTTTTACTCTATCATAATTGTTGTTGTTGTAGTGGTGGTGGCGAAGTAGGTTGTGGTTGTGTTCGTAGACTTCTTGCTGCCGTCTGTGATGTCTCATTTATCGTGGGTAAATCAGCTTCATAAATGGAATTAAATTCCTCATCTGTGATGTTGCTGCTCCTGCTGAAATTTGTTATCATAGTGGTAGTGTGTTCCACTGAACTTTGAATTTGATGGGTGCTCGCCTCTCCTTCCGTTTGTGGATAGAAGGCAGAGGGCACTACCGTGTCTTGTGCCTTACTATCAGAGCTACCTTTTACTTCATCTTCCATGTCTTTCAGGAAGGTTGGCTAATCTACATTTGTTCATAGAATTAATTTTTTCAAAACAAAATGAATTTTTTATTCGGACTTGAGCTCCTAAAGTGGAACAAACAACGAAGTCAACAAGGCTTATACAAAGGTAATGGTTTTGACAAACGTTTTGTAACAAAATAAGCAACATTCGAAGACAGAAGTAAATACAAAAGACTACGAGCCAAAAAATGGCGTTCATTCTGTTTGTGCGAACATCAACAACAACAATAATGGTTTCAAATTTTGGTACAAGGCCAGTAATTTTAGGGGCGGGTGTGAGTTGATGACAGCAACACCAGTGCTCAGCTAGTACTTATTTTATAGACGCCGAAAGGATGACATGCAATATCAACCACGGCAGAATTTGAACTCAGAACGAGAAGATGGACGAAATGCCGCTACGAATTTTGTCTGATGCACTACCGATCCTGCCAGCTAGCATTATTATTATTACCATTATTATTATTATTATTATTATTATTATTATTATTATTATTATTATTATTATTATTATTATCATTAATAATAATAATAATAATAATAATAACAACAACAACAACAACAATAATCCTTTCTACTATGGGCACAAGGCCTGATATTTGGGGAGAAGCTGCAAGTCGATTACATCGAACCAGTACTCAACTGGTACTTAATTTATTGACCCACGAAGGAGGCAAAGTCGACAACCCTTTCTATTATAGGCACAAGGCCCGAAGCTTTGTGGGAGCTGACTAGTCGATTACATCGACCCCAGAATTTCACTGGTACTTAATTTATCGACCCCGAGAGGATGAAAGGCAAAGTCAACATATACGTGCATGTATCAACATGTGTGGAGTGGAAAACTATGTAATATAAAACTGTCATACCATCACACACACACACACACACACACACACACACACACACACACACACACACACACACACACACACACACACACACACACACACACACACACACACTCACACACACAACATGCACAGATATAAACATTTGGCAATTTGGAATCTGATGGGTATTAAAGAAGGTTCAATATTAGGATGTGTATGAGAGAAATGCATGCTAGGATTTTCTTGTTTTACTCCGCATTTATTGTGGTCTTTTGAATTATATTCCTAAATTTCATATTAAGTAATTAACAGCGTGAAATATGAGACTATATATAAACATTGAAAAGAATGCTTATTAAATGGATGTAAATCATTATTACTTAACACTTGCCTACCCCGTAACGGTAGTACATTTTCAGTATCGTCTGTGATACGCATTCTTGGATTTGTTTCATTACCTGCCTTCCTTTACATATTTGCTCATCCGTACTTGACGTCTGACCGCGATGGATCCATTTTCAACATTACGTCTGCTACTGAGACCAAATACAGTTTTCCTTTCTATAAGAGAAGTTATACTATATGTGAAGATACACAAAGGTGTAATTTGAAGACATGTAAGTTACCAGATTTGTATTTATGTGACTGTGTTAGATATTAATAATTTTGGGTATTACTACAATTGTTTTGTTAGGAAATGAATCGGAAGTTTGATTCTTCTATTAAATGGATAAATGACTTTTGTACTTTATATATCTTGAGGATTTGAAGCCAATAGTTCTATATTTCCCTATCACAATGGCGGCTTTCCAGCTTTCGTTGTATTCTAGAACCTACACAATGTTCCATAGCCTGTTATGTGTTGCCATCTTTTTTTATGAAAACTTTCTTGCTTTTATCCATGTTATTTATCTTATTGCCATACACCTCCTCCGGAGATTGTTATTTCATTTAATGTTGGTGCTTGCATAATTTAGATTTTGCCTTTATCCAATTCCTGAAAGAATAAAGAATAAAGAACTGTATTGTTTGTTCATAAATGCGTAACAACCTTTATTATGTCTTTTTGTTTTATATATTTTTATTAGAATCTTTAGCTTTCGGCGCTATTTTCCTTCAAACATTTCTTTGTATATCATCTTTATCTCTGTATCATTAATCTCTTGCCAATTTCTTTTTCTTTATTTTTGTAGTTTCCACCTTAATTTCAATAATATTTAACATATCTGTTATTTATTTACCTTTTGAATTATTTATTCACCTAGGTTTTTGGTTTCAGAAGTTTACCTACAAAGTTTTTAGATCTTTGTCTTTCAGAATGTTTAGTACCTTATATTCATTATGACGGTAACTGTGTAGGGTTATTCTATTGAAGCTGACGTTCAAATTTGCTTAGAGGATGCTTTTGTTGACTTAACTGCAGTTTGTTGTTTTCAGTATGGTTTTATCTTTGGAAGGTTCTTACTACTACAAATTATTTGAAGTTAGAACAAATAATGCAGGGGCGGTAATAAGTTTCATTGAGGAAGCCTTAATAACAAAGAAACATGTCGAGAATAAATTAAATATTAATCATTGCACACACACACATACACACAATAATTATTGACAATGACCATTTTTTTACTGTTTAATTCTTTCTGGATAGCAATGGTTGTTTGAAACCAGCACGTAAACTCTTGGAAGAAATGCCACCAAGAATTTCATCCGACATGCAAATGATTCTACCAACTTGCCTTATGAAGATTAACGAAGATTGAGATGCGATATGTAATAAAACATAGATTAACGTTATTTATTGAACAGAACAATGTTTCGACAGTACGTCTGCCTTCTTCAGTTTCAAAGTAAGACAAGAATAAAGAAAATGAAAAATATTGAGATTCAGAATTTCATCAGAAATATCCTGCGTTTGCTCATGGTTAAAATGACGTCATCAAGATTCTAGTTAAAACAAGAAAAAAGAAGATAAACAAAACAGTTAATTGAACACTTAGTCAAAAAGTTTTACTTAATTGTAATGGAACTCTGTCATGTTTTTCATTCTTATAAGGCGCAATGCTAGCAAAACCCATTTGTATTTATCTCCGCGTGTTTTTGAACTGAATGTTCATTAGACTCATAATATTTTCTGACAATGTGTACTTTCAGGTGTACGACAAATTTGCAGTTGTTTGATGTAAAATGCTCGGCAAGTTCCATCTAATTAGTGTTGCTGCGTCCCAAAAATTTCGGGTCTTGTGCCTTGAGTAGAAAAGGATATTATTAATTTTAAGCTGACAAAATCGTTAGCACGTCGGACAAAATTCTTAGCGGTATTTCGTCCATCTTCATGGGTTCAAATTCCGCTGAGATCCACTTTACCTTTCATGCTTTCGGGGGTCGATAAAATAAGTACCAGCTAAACACTGGGCGGTCGATGTAATCCACTTATCCCCGCCCCCGAAATTGCTAGCCTTGTGTCAAAATGTGAAACCTACATCCTTATGAAATTATTATTATTATTATTATTATTATTATGTTTTTTTTTCCTTTCTTTAAATTTTCTTCCATTTCTCGCCGAATGTTTTCCGTACACCTAGAGCAGAGAAGCTCATTGTATGCATTCCCAGTTTAAACATGCAAATTCACAGGTAAAATATGTATTTAAAATATTAATAAATAAATAAATAAATTCATGAATGGATGTTGTTTTCACAGTGATAATGCTCTTCTCAGAACATGAGTCATTCCAGTTAACACGATCTTTTGCACTTCCTGTAGGGATGGTAGGCCTGGTATCACTTTCAAATAGGTTTCAGTACCTTTTTTAATCATTCCTAGAGATCCTACAATTAGTGGTACGGTAGTCGCCTTGAGATGCTACATTTTTTCAATTTCTATTAGGAAATCTTTATATTTACTAATCTTGTCAAATTCTTTCGCTGCTATATTGTGATCGCAAGGAATACTCATGTCAATTAATAAACATATCTTTTTTGTCTGATCTTTTATAATAATATCCGGTTAGTTAGCTTTTATAGGTTTGTCGGGATGAACGGGGAAGTCCCAGAGAATCGATACATTTTCTCCCTCAGTCACAACTTCAGGATGATGTTTATACCATTTATCAGCGGTTTTGATTTTATAATGTCGACATATTGTCCACTGTAAATACTAGCCAGCTCTGTCATGTTTTGCTTTATATTCCACAGGTGCTAAGACTCTACACCTTGAAATTAGGTGGTCTATAGTTTCAATCTCATCGTTATAGAATCGGCAGTTGGGTCAGCTCCATTTTTTATCACATTGGCTTGGTAGTTCCGGGTTAATAAGCTTTGGTCTTGAGCAACTAATATGAAACCTTCACTCTCTGCTTTTAGCCCTGAGCTTCGTAACCATCGATGCGTGTGTTTCTGGTCGATATCAGCTGGTTTGCTACGAGCCACATTATTATTATTATTATTATTATTATTATTATTATTATTATTATTATTATTATTATTATTATTATTATTATTATTATTATTATT
>NC_068985.1:59455402-59459024 GCF_001194135.2 Octopus bimaculoides | reverse complement strand
CTATTTATTTATCTATTTATTTATTATATCTTTCTCCGTTTTCTTCCTCTGTTTAGACGAACTTTCCTACCTTTTCGGACAAAACCTTTTGTAACCTTCGTCCTGTCTTTGTCCTTATATGTTTTTAATTGATATTAGCCCTTGTGGCCGATAAAACGAATTAATTATTATTATTATCATTGTTGTTGTTGTTATTATTATTATTATTATCATTATTATTATTATTATTATTATTATTATTATTATTATTATTATTATTATTATTATTATTTCATTTATACACAACAGATTAGACGGTTACAAAAGCCTCCTAACATCAAGCCACAACAACTAGCCTTGGATATTAAGAACCTTCTCCGCTGTCTTTAATAATACTGTTTTCTGAAGCTGCTCTAAAATAGGAATTTATGCCCTTTTACCTCTATTCATCTGTTCAAATCTTTAGGGATATTTCCCAATGCAGTTATAACTGCAGGGATACATTTACCCGAATTTTCCATGATATCTATAACTCAATGGCTGGGTCCTTGTATTTTTCTCTATTTTCTCTATACGGCTCATATTGACTTTCTTATCATTTGGGACTGTAAAGTTACTTTTCTGACGCTTTCTAGTCTCTTTGTCTACTACTACTACTACTACTACTACTACTACTACTACTACTACTACTACTACTACTACTACTACTACTACTATATCAGGCCATCTAGCGTCTATTGCTCTGTCAATCTGAATATTACAATCTCTCAACATCTTATATTTCTTGCCTTCTAGCACTTGACTAGTTTCATGTTCATACTACGTATCAGTATGATCTGAAAAACAAAAAAAATATAAACAACCACAACAAAAAAACCCTAGTTTTGTACTAAATTTCCAGTGGATTATTCTCCCTGGGTTTTCATGTTATTTCTCGAATTCTTTATGTGCTAGCATATTACATTCATTAACTATGAGTAACATTTTCTTTCTTTGAGGAATCTACGTTATTTGTGTCTAGCTTGGCTTTTTTATCTAGTTATTCCTCAGTATCTAACAAACAATCCGCGTCTCTTTTTAGCCTTCCTTTTTGCAACCACAACCGTGTTTCACTATTACAATTTTCTGCAACCATCTTTGGAAATCTACCATGCAAAGCAGATAATCTTACTTCTTGTTTTCTGTTTTTAACTACATTTGGATTTTTGGTTTCTATATATCCTACTGTTTCACTATAATATCAAGAGAGGAATTTTCCAAGGAGGCTTGTTATTCCCTTTAATATTTGTGTTATTTTTAACCCCCTCCTCCCAGTTTAACATTAAGGAAGACAAGGGCAGGGCACCAATTCATAAATAGTAAAGGAAAAATTAACCATTTGCTCTACATGGCGCCAATTGTTAATTTTTCCTTTGCTATCTCTAAATTGATATACTGCCTTTGTATTTTTTAATAATAAACTAAGGGGGATTAAGAATAACACACATATTAAAAGGGAATAACGAGTCTTCTTGGAAAATTCCTCCTTTGTTACTAAATTTCCCTAAGGCTGAGTCATCTGAGTAAAAACCCGCACGCACTTTCCATTTCTTCATGCTATAGCTTAGTTCTATTATACTGTCTGTTATACTGAATACTCTCAAACATTCACTTATGCATGAGCGTGGAATCATGTTATAGGCTTTCTAATAATCAGTTCCTATTATTGTTGAATTATTCTATCAAGATTTCAATTCTTTAGGACAGCTTTGTCTATGTATAAGAGATCATGCGTTCCTCTTGCATTCTTCCTGCAGTATTTCTGTTCTTCTGGAAGTAAATTCTGGCTGTCAAGGTGTTCATAAATGCTGCGACTATTCTTTTAACAGCTACCACATAAATGATATGCAAGTGACTGGTATATAATTAGTAGCTATATTGCCCTTACTTTTGTCTTTCATAAGGAATACTGTTCTGTCTCTTGTCATCCAATTAAGTATACTCCTTCATTCAGGCAATCCTGAAGTTGTTCCATCAGTCTCCCATGTAAACTAATAAATTTCTTCAACCTGTACCCTTGAACTAAATCTGGTCCTGTGCCCTTCCTATCTGGCATTCGTCCAAACCTTTTACCAACTAGTTAGGTTTTGATCCGGTTGCTTCTGGCTAACTATTTTTCTCCTCACTTTCTATCTTAACCATGCTGCATCTCCATTATAACTAACTGGCTTGTCCCAAATATTACTCTAGAAAATTCTAGCTTCTTCTGTATTAAGCTTCTCATCTTCAATAGTTTCTTCTACACATTTACGTGGTGATAAAATTTCCACTGGTATGTCCCAAACAATCTGTTCTATTTATACTAATCTATTCTTTGTGAAAACTGGAAAGCTTGCCTGGTATTGCTATGATACGCTGTTTTAGCTCTTTCATGACTATCCCAAATCCTTTCTCTTTGCCAAAATATTTTTTCAAAAGAGATTTAGATGTTGTGTTTCCTAACTTTTCCTTGTTTCAGGCTTCTATTCTACTCAGATCTCGTCTTAAAGTCTTCATTTTATTTTTCATTTGCTCATTCCAATACTTTACTCGAAGAATACCTAATCTGCTAAGAACTACTATCCCTCCTGCATAAATCAATGAATTAGTGTCACCTACATTTTTGGTATTTTCCTAATGATAACAGAATCTACTTTCTTAGTAATACCTAGTAACTTCCTTCTATTAACACATTTTAATGCTGGAAATCTTTTTCTTTCTTCTCTACACAGTACTTCCTTCAAACCATCTAAAAATCTTCTGATTTTCCTCAATTAAGACGCTGGAGGTGGTTTTCTCTTTCTTATTGGTAGTTCCATTATTTTTTGCTCATGGCAACAACCGTATTATGATTTGTTCTAAGAGAACATCCACGTTTATGTGAGATAAATATTACCCCTTGGTATTAATGCTGCCTCTGTAGCTAATAAACATGATCTATCAAGCTCACTGGCTAATCGCGACACCAGTGCTTATTCTGGCACTGTTAATCTATATAACCCTGGCGGGGAAATGAATCATTGTCTTCTCTAGCGATCGAGCGTCCATCATTGACAATACAAAGAAAGGTCTAAATCATGTGATCTGATGGCCTTGGCGTATTTGTCTCCTTGTTAGCGGTATAAAGAAGAGTTCATTTTCTACCAAAAACCAAAGTTAGAGTTTCTTGCATGGTAACTACTGCAGTATAGATTGTTCTAACAGAGCATCCACGTTGAAGTGGGGATAAATTTTGAGGAGAGGTTAAAAAATAAGACATGTACTTTAGATCAATGTGTAGAACTGCGACCTTTTACCATATTTGAATACATACATATAGTAATCAAATTTCGAAATCACGTGAGAAGGCTTTAGCAAACTACTCCATTCTGTGAGTTTATCTCGCCAAACAAAGATGTGGCTTGTTGCTCGCAGTCCCGAAATTTTCGTGAGGATAGTGATTTTGTGTGGCTGTTCAAATTGAATTTTAGTTTCCATTTCTAGCGATATCAGGTGCTATTTTGCACCTTCATTTATTAATTTAACCTTTAAGCTTTTATTGCCACGGCTACCTATATTATAATGTATTTCATATACCTTAATATATTAATATTATATATATATATATATATATATATATATATAT
>NC_068985.1:59453627-59454465 GCF_001194135.2 Octopus bimaculoides | reverse complement strand
TATATATATATATATATATATATATATATATATATATATATATATGTATATATATATATGTATGCATGTATGCATGTCTGTATGTATGTATGTATCTATCTATCTATATTAATGTGATGCGTCTATGTCTCACTCTTTCTCCGCTTTCTACATCACTACCTTGCTCTGACTCCCTCAATCTCTGTAAATGCATGAATTTTATCAGAAATGATCTGATAAGAATTTCTCCCTTTCTCCAACAAATATATAGAACACAAAATAAAGCGGGTTTCTTGTAATAATAGTATTTAGGACTGACTGGCATGACAACGATAATAGGCACCAACCTATAATTTGCATAAAGAAATGTTCGGTCCTATCTTTTTTTTCGCTGCTGAATCAAAGTCTTACAGTTATTCGTTTTCTACTTAAACTATACTAAACCAATACACATACATGCATACGTATGCACGCATGCGTACTTACATGCATACATGCGTGCATACGTATGCATATATATGTATATACATATACTCTTTTACTCTTTTACTTGTTTCAGTCTTTTGACTGCGGCCATGCTGGAGCACCGCCTTTAGTCGAAGAAATCGACCCCAGGACTTATTCTTTGGAAGCCTAGTACTTATTCTATCGGTCTCTTTTGCCGAACCACTAAGTTACGGGGACATAAACACACCAGCATCGGTTGTCAAGCGATGTTGGGGGGACAAACACAGACATACAAACACACACACACACATACACATATATATACACATATACGACGGGCTTCTTTCAGTTTCCGTCTACCAAATCCACTCACAAGGCATTGGTCGGCCCGAGGCTATAGTAGAAGGCACAT
>NC_068985.1:59451580-59452791 GCF_001194135.2 Octopus bimaculoides | reverse complement strand
ACACACACACACACACACACACACACACACACACACACATATATAATAGTGTTATATTTCGGGATGGTCATTTCTGTTTTTGCCAAGTAAATAATCGCACTATATATTCGTTCTTCACTCATTTATTATTGTTCTTATTTCAACTCAAGTCTATTGTCTGGAAATGTTTCGTCACAGATCTGTGACCTCTTCAGCGACCTTTTCCATCCACCTGTATTCTCCTGCTCTATTCTTTTATCTTCGATAGTATCGTTTAGCCGTATTTGTATGCGAAATGTCTTAACATTCAGTGCTGACTCTAAATTCGATTGAAAGGAGAACAATCCAGTGCTAACACAAATGTAGGACACCATGTTGTCTCAAAAGCATTAGTATGATAGGTAGTATATTCAGGTGGCAAAATAATATATGGTAGGCCTACTAGCAATTAATATATTCACTCCAGCTGCCTGGAATGTGCTCTATCCAGTAGTGTTACACAGCTAAACCTAGTGAGTATTTAAGCAAAGTATTTGTGGATAGTTAATGGGTCGGGTGTGGTACCGAAGAAGGAGCAATGACATCTAAAACGTGCATATAAACCCTTTACCTATTTCTATCTTTGATCGCATTGTGTATATTGACGTCTTCGTATAAGAAATGCACTAAATTTCAGTGCTGGGTCTAAATTCTATAAAAAATCTGTGTGTGTATATATATATATATATATACATATATACACATACAGTGGGGGGGGGGGCGAATAAATATTCGTACATGTCAAAATTCTTTATTTATTTAATTTCTAATGAACATAAATGGGATATACGAACACCCAAAGTTTCACTTTAACATTTTGGAAAACGGGTAAGTTTCTTCAGAAACAATGTCGTTTACCTGTTGTTTCTAGCATGTTGGGTTTTCTGGTGGAGCTCTAATATTTTTTTACGTCTGCTATTTCAGTACAATTCTACGCATGCGTCAATCAGCAAGCGAATGCGAAACATTGGGAGGTTTATCATTTTCAGTCATTTTGACTGCGGCCACACTGGAGCACCGCCTTCAGTCGAGCAAATCTACCCCAGGACTTAATCTTTGTAAGCCTAGTACTTATTGTATCTGTCTCCTATGCCGAACCGCTAAGTTACGGGGACGTAAACACACCAGCATCGATGTCAAACGATGTTGAGACACACACACACATGCACAAACACACACACGCACACACACAC
>NC_068985.1:59448395-59449776 GCF_001194135.2 Octopus bimaculoides | reverse complement strand
GAGCTTCTTTCAGTTTCCGTCTACCAAATCTACTCACAAGGCTTTGGTCGGCCCGAGGCTATAGCAGAAGACACGTGACCAAGGTGCCACGCAGTGGGACTGAACCTGGAACCATGTGGTTTTCTATGTAGACAAACACAAAATTCGAATAAGTTACACATTAAGAAATTGCAGTGGGGTCGGGGGGAATTTAAAATTTTGAAAATGTGATTTCTGGGCAAAATCGTATAAATCCCCTTTTATACGATGAAACAATACTTAGTTTGTGATCCTTCTTAAGAACAGAAAGCACTTTCATGCAAACCCATGCAAATTGTACCCTTCCCCTTCGCTTTTAAACAAACAATAACTTCCATCACGCTAGTAATTCAGTTCACTCTATGTCAGCTTTGCTGACTGTAGCCATAAGAAAGGAACAAATAATGCAATATGCCTGTAGTTCATAACACCCGAACAATGCCGGGATACATTGCGCTATGTGTGTGTGTATGGAGAGATAGGGGGCACATAGAGAGAGAGAGAGAGAAGAAATATACTTAAAACAAACTGTTTTAAATATAATGTGTCTGTATACATATATGTATATGTGTATGTGTATTGTGTGTGTCTTTATATGTGTGTGTGTGTGTCTTTATATGCGTGTGTGTGTTCTTATATGCGCGCGCGCGTGTATGTGTGCATCTCTCTCTCTCTCTCTCTCTCTGTCTACACACACACACACACATACACACACTCACAGACACAAACGGTAACATATGTATATAATATGTATATAGAAAATAAAACATATTCTGGAGAAAAATAAGAATCTTAACTTTCCATTATCGTCGCTAATATTACTGTTGTTAATAATATCATCGTCGTCATCATCATCATCATCATCGTTGTCGTCGTCGTTGTTGTTATATTTCTTTTTGCGTAGAGAATTGTGAATTAGATTGAACGAATGAAACGGGGAAAATCTGAAGTGCCAACGGAGTTAGATTTAAAATTGACTTACAAAATACACTTTAAACTATACCCGATCCTTACTTCCCAAACTTTTATTCCAAGAAACGGGGCATCGTCAATGTATATTCCTCTTTGTCTTGCAAACAGCTTGACCACACAATAATTTGCCCAAAAAGACAAATCTAAGGGAGACAAACATCCAAAATATGCTACCCAAGAGTAACGTCACCTGATTCATCTATTTATTATTTCATTCACATGAATTTACAAGAAAACCTGCGAACTAAACGAGGCTATTTTTTCCAAAATGTGATCGGCATAAAAAATTGTTAAAATACTAGGACATTTTCCTACTTTTCTTAACATAAAACCAATGGTAGCCTTAATTCACACACACACACACACACACGCATATATATATATATATATA
>NC_068985.1:59446552-59448337 GCF_001194135.2 Octopus bimaculoides | reverse complement strand
TATACATATAAATATATATGTCCATATACATATGCATACATATATACGCATATATACATATAAATATATATATATGCATACCTATACATATGTGTGCGTATGTATATGCGATGTTGAAACGGATTAAACCTTTAAAACTGCATACGGCATATTTACAAAATACTGAATTAATTATGTAAATAATGCATCTGGTGACATTATTTTGTTTTTCGGAGTTTTCCTCCATGGGGTAACAGGCTTGCTGTATAGGTCTAGCATCTAATATCAGATGTCAGGTGGGTTATTTCTGTGCTTCAGGACTGGACTGATGCTATTTTAATTTCATTGCTCAAAGGAATAGGAACCAAATCTACGCAAGAGCGTTTCAGAACAATCAGCCTACTTGAAATAGTTGGTAAGATTTTTGCAAGAATTTTACTTAATCAGCTAACAAAATGGATTTGCCCCGCTATTATACCAGGAAATCAATGTAATTTTAGATCAGGTCGTACTACAATAGACAGGATGTTTTGTTGCTCGTCAGCTCCAGAAGAAATCGAACATCGTATAGCTTTTTATCAGGTCTTTGTCGATTAAACAAAAGCCTTCGATACTTTAAATATTACCGCTCTCTGACCCATTCTTGGGAAACTTGGATGTCCACCTCATTTTGTCAACTTGCTTAAGCTACCCCATAGTGATATGAATGATAGTTTTAACTGTAACGGTTCACTCTCGGAGCCAATTTCCACCAATAATGATGGGGTTAAACAAAGTGATATTCGTACTCCAATACGTTTCTTCATATATTTTGCTGTAACTGTCTCGTACTCTTTCCAGGACCATGATATTGACGTCTGCATTCGCTTGAGAACCATAAGTTAGATCTTTGATGTTACATGATTCAATGCAAAATCGAAGACCTTTCAGGTTCTTACCCACGAGCTCCTTTATACTGATGATATAGTTCTCATCACTCACTCTGAAGAAGACATGCAGGCTATAACGAATCGTTTCTCTCGAGCATGCACTGCATTTGGATTTACCATCAGCCTGGAAATGACAAAATGCATGTTATCTTAGCTTCCAGGGGAACCCTATGACGAACTTAACATGTTCGTCCGAAGTAAAAGATTAGATGTGGTCGACTTTCGTTTATCTTGGCAGTAGACTCTCTAGAGATGGGTTCCTTTGTTCTGAAATAAATCTGACGATAAAAAAATCCAGCAAAGTATTTTGAAGGCTCAAAAATACTATGTGGCCTGACAGAGGTATCATCACCAAACCCAAGCTCAGAGTCTATGAATTATGCATTTTAACTGCCCTTTTGTATTCTTCCAAGATTTGGACTTCATGTCATTACATTTACGCCTGGAAAGATTCTATCAAACTTACCTTAAGAGGATCTTAAATAGTAGTTTCTGAAACTAGACACTGTAGTTCTTCAGCAAGGCAACACGTTTAGTATTGAAATACTCCACACATGCAATCAGATGCGTTGGGCTAGGAACCGTACAAGAGTGCAGGATGACAGGTTACTTAAGCAGATGTTTTAAGGGGAGTTGCCTAAGAAACGCTTTAAGGATGCCGTCAAAAGCAACAATAAAGCTCTTAGTGTGAACATTGAAGAATGGGAGTAGATGACAAAAAAAAAAAAAAAATTGAACGGTTTGGAGAGAAGTGACCTACAATGGTTTTAAAGCATTTCAAACACGGTAAATTGGACAATCCATTTTGAAACACGAGCACTTCGTAAACAGGACTTAACATCAATTCCAGACACTTTTCAGCCTGAAAATACTTGTA
>NC_068985.1:59445081-59446542 GCF_001194135.2 Octopus bimaculoides | reverse complement strand
TATATATATATATATATATATATGTGTGTGTGTGTGTGTGTGTGTGTGTGTGTGTGTGTGTGTATATGTATATTTAAGTGTTTATATATGTACATATGAATGCATATATGTGTGTGTGTGTGCGTGTATGTAAGCATATATTATTGTACATATATGCACATAGGTACACACACACAAACACACACACATATGATATATATATATGCATACATACATACATAGATATATACATATTAATGGTAGTTTGAGAAGGCTATGAATATATATACATATATATATATATATATATATATATATACATATACACACATACATATGAGTACATATATCTTCATAGCCTTCTCCAAATACCATTCCAGTCTACTTTTCTATTTAGTTGAAAAAAAATGCTTTGTGATTGTGCACCGCTACTCATTTGTATCTAAGCCACATGGTCACCCTTATCGACTATATCAAACCCACTGTTGTTTTCTTGACGCTGGAATGTGAGAAATCAAAAGTGACTTCATCAGGATTTGAACTCAGAAACGTAAACATGTAAATTCATGAAACAAGGTATTTTGACCAACACTCAGCTAAAATCTTCTAATCCATCACCACCATCATCACCACTATTATTATGCTTTTATTTGTTTAAGTTATTAAAGTGCGACTTTGCTGGGGAGCATCCACCCGTTATTCTACCTTTTCTTCCATTTAAATTGCTACTGTGTCAACCACATTATATTCCTGTTGCCTTTTAATTTCTTTTAATTTTATATTAGACTGACGCTAATTTGATAAAAAGATTTAAATTTGAGAAGAAAGTGTTAAAAATAAATGCAAAAACAAAAACAATTTTCAGAGTAAATTTGAAAAAAAAAAAAAAAACAGAAACAAAACAAGAAAGCTTTTTTAAAAAAAAATATCCAGTTTACTCTATTGGATCCGATCTCGTAAAGAACTGCTTCCAGTTATCAATACTTTTCATTTTAATATCATGAATGTTTCAGAACCTTTTACACATATTAGATATGCAGATCACACACCCACATATACGTAACACACACAGATGCACGTATATACGCGCGCGCGCACGCGCGCACACACACCCCCGCGGACACACACACAAAAACACACACGCCCGCATTGAAGCACATGTAAGAATATGAGGCTGCATATTGTATTTCTACAGTTCTATTTCTGTCTCCCTGTAATTGTTTTCGCTTTGGTACATTGTATAATACATACATGCATACATATATATATATATATACATACATAAATGCATACATACACATACATACATACATATACATACATGCATCAATACGCATATATATACACAATGTATATATATGTTTGTATGCTTATATGTATATATGTGTGTATAAATATATATGTATATCTATATATAAATACATGCATATATACATATTAATATATATTTGTATATAGATATGTATGTGTGTGTATATATAT
>NC_068985.1:59443934-59445000 GCF_001194135.2 Octopus bimaculoides | reverse complement strand
ATATATATATATACATATACATATACATATATATATATATAAATACATCAATATATATGTATATATATATATATGTATATGTGTGTATATGTATGTGTGTGTAAGATCGTGTGTGCGTGTGTGTGTGTGTGTGTATATATATAAGAAGACAAATATGAAATACGTAGAAAGCAGCTGAAATTGGGATGACTAAAAAAAGAGAAACAGGGAACGAGCGAGAAAGAGAGAAACAGACACCGGACGTGTGCCGAAGAAACTAGGAGAGTGAGAAGGTGAGAAGGAAGAGGAAGGGTACATCGTTGGTAAATACGATAAAATGTTGTAGAATTTTATTGAATAAAAAAATCATGTATGGAAATTTCTCCAATTCATGTCCAGTTCTGGAAATTCCATTACTCGAGAGGAGCCAAACTTGATAATTGTATTTTGAGGGAATTAAGAACGGTTCTATTGTATGTGCATTTGATGTAGCATTAATCAGTGTTCCTATATTTCACTCATGTAGCAAACCATAATTTACTTTTCAGTAGTTTTGTTACCATTTTTACCCTCCATATATTCAAAGGTTTGACCATTTGTACATTTTACGGTTGGCTAACAGCACATCTCATAGAAATGAAGCTTGATTTTGTTATTGCTGTTAACTTTACAAACTACTTAATATTATTTAAGGGTGCCTGCCTATTGTAAACATAGACAGACACACAGACACACAGACACACACATACACACCGCGCGCGCTTACACGTGAGCTAAGTAACACATCTACATATATCTGCAATCATAGCAGAAGAGCTAGAAAAGAGCACGAACACAAACCAACAGACGCAAACACATACATAAATAAAGAAATACACACATACACACAAACACATACACACAAACACATACACACAAACACATACACACACACTCGCGCACACGGTCACATTCCAGATATATATGGAAGAAAAAATTCAAAACATAAATGTGTACCTATATATTCAGTTCAAATTTTGGCACAAGGCCAAATTGTATCTTTATATGAAATATATTTTCTGTAAAATATAACTTTCCGTGTCTCTGC
>NC_068985.1:59441957-59442652 GCF_001194135.2 Octopus bimaculoides | reverse complement strand
TACATCCATAACACCAGACTTAAACAATTTATATCACAAATCGCACCCCAAAGACATAACATCAATCAAAACCACAACCAACCACCCACATATTCAAACAGACCTCACAATCACACCTATAACACTAGGGCTAAATCTAAGATGTTTAAATCAGCTAGCCCTACCAAAAGTATAGATATCTGCCCTCCACCTAAACACCTTAATTACACCATGCACAGAACCCCCCAAAAAAGCGGTGGCCGCTCCATCCTGTGGAACACCCCCCCATTCTCTCTTAACACTAGGAACCTAGCCAAATCTTTCTTCAAAATACTAGATTCTAACTTCCCACGACAACACAAATGCCACTCTATATTCAACAGATCCACTTTAAAATTATCGTATTCTACCACTCCTAACTTTGAATCTATTATAGCAGCTTCTAACAAACATAAACTCTCGCTCTATTACCAAAACCTAAGCAACCATACCTACGCTAGCGCCAGCACCCGACCCACACATACACCCAACATGGACATTAATATACGTTCTTCTAACACTAACGCTCGTACACTAGAACAAAACCACAATGGATCCCAACCCATTAATATTCCAGATAATAACAATACCAATAATAACATTGATAGGACAAATAGCCATAACAATAATTCCATTGATCTAGATTCCTACACATCCCCCAATAACATATCCTCCAA
>NC_068985.1:59440526-59441289 GCF_001194135.2 Octopus bimaculoides | reverse complement strand
CTTCTACTCTCTAATTCACAAGAGCACCACCAACGCTTACAGACTACGTCGTTTCTTTCAATACCTTTCCACCGTCTATACATAGGTTTGGCTGCATTCTATAATATGATACTGCTAACTACCTTTCCCACCCATCTCTCCCTTTATCTCTGTCCTTGGTTTATTACTCATACCCCCACCACCTATATACTACATACGCGCATTCCTTCCTACTCACTAGACCTTTCAACCTCATCCCCCCATTCCTCTTTCACTCTATATGCTCATCCCCTCTATCCTGTAAGATCAACTGACCATAAGAATATACCGCTACTATCCTCCACCTCTATCTCTCCTCTATCCCCTTTTACATTCTGTCTTCATGACTTGACCTAATTACCTCTCATTTTTCACTTGACTTTGGCCATTCTTCAAGTAAACAAGCAAAAATCCATCGCAGTATGGCATATATTCACCTCTGCTATCTATGCTGTATCAGCCTTCACTCCAACATCTATTTCCGGATTATCCCCACAAGGATTACTTTACACGGATTTCTACACGGATATTTACTACTGGAATGAAACTACACTTCAAGTACTGTTCTCTCTTTTTTCAGCGCATCATACTCTTTACCACTTCATACTAAAAATATCCGCCTATGGAGATAATAATAGATTACTTTATTTTTTCTGTCTCCGATGAAGGGAAGTACTGGATCTTCCCAGAAACAGCTGTAAGACTCTATCCATAAAATATTTCTCCAACCTTACCATTGCTCTCC
>NC_068985.1:59437238-59440011 GCF_001194135.2 Octopus bimaculoides | reverse complement strand
GTTAGCACACGAGAAAAAAACTCCTTGGTGGCGTTTCGTCTATTTTTACGTTCCGACATCAGAATACGCCTAGGTCGAATTTCTTTTTCAACTTTTCAGAGCCGATAGAACAAGTACCTGTTGAGCACTAGGGTCGATGTAATTGACTAACTTTCTCCCTGTAAATTTCAGACCTTGTGTTTATGGCAGAAAAAATTATATCTCCTTAGTCGACTAATTTCTTGCGAGTGAAACTTGTACACAGGAACCGTGTGAATGCATGTACATGTTTGATACTGTGCTCTTCTCACTAGTTGATATGCATTGGACGTTTATTTCCGTTTATGTACCAAACTGTTCAGCAAAATGATACCAACAAGTATGCACCAAACTTAAAATTAGCTCTGGAGTAGATGTGTTTGATTCAATTACTCATTGGTTTAAGTCTAATCCTTAAAAGAAGTAAAAGAACAAAGTTGAATACGTGCCGTTCGCTACTCGGAGTTTCCTGAGATCTACTTTCATATTGTCTGAAGAGTAGTACCAACTCACATACATTTAGATTTCAATAAATAACGTTATCTCAGTCTCTGTAACTGCATTGAATAAGTTGTTTTTTTTTTCTCTCATTTAATTACATTATTGCACATCAGCGAAAATGACGATCCACTAAACACACACACACAAACACACACTCATACATATTTATGCATACGTGCGTGTAATATATATAAATACAAATGCATACGTCCATCCATCCATCCATCCATCCATCCATCTATCTATCTATCTATCTATCTATCTATCTATCTATCTATCTATCTATCTATCTATCTTTACGGATACACTTACGCGCATGCAGAAACACGCACACACACGACATACTGACACAGACAGACAGCCAGACAGAAACACACACACATACACTTTTATGTTGGTATTTGTAGGTTTTTCTATTTATTTGAGGTAAAGAGAGAAAAAGAAAGATGAAGAAAAACGAAAAATGATAAAGGAGAGAGAGAGGTGAGGGAGAAAGAAAGAGACAAAGAGAGAGAAAGAGAAGAGATAGACAGAAAGAAAGAGAGTCTTGAGAGGGGAAATAGAATCTTTGCCTCATTTCCTCGCATTTTCTTTTTTGTATCCAAAGTTGGAAACCTTATTAAGTCATGGCTGTTGAACACAGTGTTGAATAGAAGTTAGAAAGTAAAGAATATATTCTACCATTATACAAGTGAAGGACTAACCATCATCGGAAGTGAAGCGATGCGGCTCGGAACATTTCCAAATGATAAACTCCTGCAAATTCTTTCATAGATTTTTTCCTACATTCTTCACCCCTTTCTCGCCGTTTCTTTTGTTCCATTCTTTATCAACTCTTTTGTCCACGATTCTACTTTTGTTCTAGCCTCGTTGTTGTTGTTGTTGCTCTTCTTCTTCTTCTTCTTCTTCTTCTTCTTCTTCTTCTTCTTCTTCTTCTTCTCTTCCGTTAGGTGCTGTACTACACGTTAGCACTTCCTTGGAAGCTTCCAGTAACATTATTCTTCTATGAAGTTTCTAGCCCTTCGCATTTACTACACTATTTCTGCAAAACAAATTAACTGTTGTGTGTAGTTTCCTGCGATACTTTTCAGAACACAACTTAGCGAATCCGAGAGAAAAGCATGTCGACGAGAATCAACTGGCTGGTCTGTTCCGGAAGACTTTCGGGCCGGAGCCTATGGATAATTTCCAAAATCCTTCTGGGAGTGCTACAAGTGTGGGTGGAGCTGGCATTGCTGGTTCTGGATAAACTCTACAGGCGTGGAAATGCAGCCAGCCGGGCTTGCCCGAGATGCAAGCAGAGCGAATAAACTGTTCTGCATGCTGTCGTCCAGTTCCTGAGCATTGCTGACTTCCGGGTTTATGTAGAACACCAACTGCCACGTGCAGGACAGATTCAGCTGTAGGCTGAGTCCATTGTAAATATCGTCCCACTGCCTTCCTTTGGCCGAGAAGGGAAGGCAGTGTTTCTTTGCCCGGTGGTCTTAGTTAAATAGGTTGTATGGTGCACCAGATTAACAGGGCTGAAGACATACACTAACCTCTTTGACCAAGTACTGATCGAACTTTTCAAGTTTGACTTGAAAAGAAAGGTGGGGGTAGAGAGGGAAGTGCTGCCTCCCAGCAATTCTATTGAAAGGTGGGTGAATGCGGCAAAATTCGACCGAGTAAACGGGCCTGCTGTAAGAATGCGCTTGTAGATTGAAGGAGGAGGATCGAAACAGTGTATTTGCCCTAGTAGTCAGAGCAACCGTGGTTTGTGGAGTCTCTGTGAGCAATCCAAGGAAGTCTGTTTTGGGGATTTTTTGTTAAGATTTATATTGTTATCGTATTTCGTTTCTGTTTGCACACTTCAGTTTGTGCAACTCCACAATGTATTGTCCCCTTCTATTCCCAATGTTTCTTGTGAACACTTAGAGGTTAATAAAGAAATCATTATTATTATTATTATTATTATTATTATTATTATTATTATTATTATTATTATTATTGTTCAGTAGTTTTATTTTTATAACGTGCTTTCACTTCACTAGCGAGCGCAGCTCTGTGCGCCTTGGGTATGTGCTGTGGTTTGCTGTGGTGCTCTTATGTTTACTGTATTGAAAGTGTTTTGCGTAGAATGTGTGCAGTACCCAGTAGTGCAATTTTCTGTATGTTATATATATTTGTAAGTCCTGGTGTTTTTGTTATGTATTTGTTTGAATATTTTTTTATTATACCTAAGGCACCTACTATGATAGGAATTGTTTCTGTT
>NC_068985.1:59434148-59435617 GCF_001194135.2 Octopus bimaculoides | reverse complement strand
ACGCAAATTCACAGATAAAATATGTATTTAAAAAATAAAAGAATAAATAAATTTATGAATGGATGTTGTTTTCACAGCGATAATGCTCTTCTCAGTACATGAGTCATTCCAGTTAACACAATTTTTTGCACTTCCTGTAGGGATGGTAGGCTTAGTATCATTTTCAAATAGGTTTCAGTACCTTTTTTTTTATCATTCCTAGAGATCCTACAATCACTGGTACGGTAGTCGCCTTGAGATGCCACATTTTTTCAATTTCTATTAGCAAATCTTTATATTTACTAATCTTGTCAAATTCTTTCGCTGCTATATTGTGATCGCAAGGAATACTCATGTCAATTAATAAACATATCTTTTTTGTCTGATCTTTTATAATAATATCCGGTTTATTAGCTTTTATAGTTTTGTCGGTATGTACGGAGAAGTCCCAGAGAATCGATACACTTTCTCCCTCAGTCACAGCTTCAGGATCGTGTTTATACCATTTGTCAGCGGTTTTGATTTTTAATGCCGAGATATTGTCCAGTGTAAATACTGGCCAACTCTGTCATGTCTTGCTTTATATTCTACAGGTGCTAAGACTCTACACATTGAAATTAGGTGGTCTATAGTTTCAATCTCATTGTTACAGAATCGGTATTTTGGGTCAGCTCCATTTTTTATCACATTGGCTTGGTAGTTCCGGGTTAATAAGCTTTGGTCTTGAGCAGCTAATATGAAACCTTCACTCTCTGCTTTTAGCCCTGAGCTTCGTAACCATTGATGCGTGCGTTTCTGGTCGACATCAGCTTGTTTGCTACGAGCCACATACTTGCCATGCAGAGGTTTCTGTTCCCAACTGCTAGCTAATTTTTCATGTGCTTTTGTCTTTGCAATTAATTTTATTGTCTTTGCAGCAGCAATTGGCGCATTTCCTTCAACCTAATCAATCTGGTAGGTATCTAAGAGATCAGAACCGAATTTTTTGCTTTCTTTCAGAATAGAGTGAAGTTTTTTTAGTCTTTCATGTTTTCAACAAGTTTATTATTATTATTATTATTATTATTATTGAGGGAGAGAGCAGCGTAAGCCTTCAAAGTGCGAGTAGCCCACCCCGCTCAAAAGATCCCTGAATAAGGTTTAAGGATGATGAATGAAACACTCATTTTTCCAGAGGTGAATTATTCAAACTCCAAAGAATTCCTCTCAACACATGGCTATGATGACCCCCACAACACTTGCCTGTGATCAGAGATGCACATATCATTAGCCACCAAGGGACATGCTAAACTGGTTAAGGTCAAACAACTGACAAGTAAATCTGTGGTATTGAGTAGAATATTTGCTGTAGCCCATCATTTATACCGAGATAAAATATATACACGATAAAACTGCCAATCAGTCAGGAGCGAATTTGTGGTATTGAGCTAGCAAATCTGTATATAATAATGATGATGATGATAATAATAATAATAATAATAATAATAATA
>NC_068985.1:59432297-59434048 GCF_001194135.2 Octopus bimaculoides | reverse complement strand
TGTGTGTGTGTGTGTGTGTGTGTGTGTATACACACACATAAATATACCATCTCCTACTCTTTTATTTGCACACATTTACAAAATGGCTTTCTGAAATGAACTTCCATTATGCAGCTGAGGAGTACATTTTCATTGCACATCTTATGCGAGACACCAGAAATTTTTTTCTTGAGAACATATTCTTCGTGGTTAGGTGATTTGGCATCTATTTCTAGCACATAGGAGTGCACTTTTGCCGGTCATTCCTCTTAATTTTGTATGTAATATAATTTTAATCTTCGGATTTTTTTAAATATGCTAGACCACTGATTTTAATTGATTAATATTAATTTCTACTCTTATTATTAAATATGTATACATATATGTATATATGTTACGCTGTATGTAAACAAACAAGTTTATTTTCGATGCGTTGAAATGTACTGTAGAACAAGTAGAAAGATAAATTTTATTCAACGCATAGATACTGAACAGCTATATGTAAAGGATAAACACCTTTTTTTTTTAAGCGGAAATATTTTACCGACAAATTTTTCTGCTTTAAAAAAAAAAAGGACCGAAGTGAGATGAACATTCAGTGATCACGCGGAAATGGAGATCTACTTCAGAATATCCCTATACTAGAAAGATGCTGCGATTATAGAACACACATACACACACACACACACACACACACACACACACACACACACACACACACACACACACACAAACACACACACACAACATACGTATGTATGTATGTACATAGATAAGCATGTGCTCATGCATGTGTATGAGTATGCATGTAAATAAGTACGTCTATGTAAAACTGTCTATCTGAAATGTATATTGTTGTGTCCAACTTCTTTGTAGCGGAAGTTATATATAACCACAATTTACTATAAATCATGTATGCTTACCATTATTTACAAGTTTTAATAAACTAGCCTTTTTTTGTAGTTCAACTTCCTCACTGAGCTATCAGCTAATAGTAACTATGGTCATATATTACGTCATAGACAGAATTAAAATGCTGGCGTACTTAATGCGTTCACGTTTTCTCAAAAATGTATGTAGATAGAGAAATGCAATAACAAAAGTTAAAATTTTGGTTGTATATCTTTGACACTGTTTGATAAACACATTCCTTTTATATACATAAGTGCACAAGTACATCTACGCATCAATAAGTAAATTTAAAACACCGCAATACTATCTACATAGCCACCAAATATCCCAGTTAATTCAACGACGTATAGGGGATATTGTAGATAATTGAATTGCATCCAGGAAGCAAGGGAGAGTTACTTTATCACCAGCAGGCAGATTGAAACACGAGACTTGTCTAGTGTTATACGAATAATGAAGATTGGAGATAAGCCTACAGAAATAAATTTGCCTCAACAACATTACAATTCCTGAAAATCTGGCATTTAATTGTAAGTTAGATAAGACATTGGCTATTACATTAAGTAAAGATGTCTAGTTTGTGAGGGGATCAAGTTTTACACGAAACAGAGAGGAAATTTCTGAACACAATTTGCTCTTTAATTACAGAAAATGTAAAAGATGGTAACGTCAAATGATCAATAATCTAATCGAGAATCGATATGGAAATTGATTAAAATTTTTCAAATTCAGCAACGAAGCAAACATATCACAGTTAACGAATAAAATGTATGTGAATAAAAATTAAACACACACACACACATACACACATATATATATATATACATACATACATATATATATATATATATATATATATA
>NC_068985.1:59428997-59431820 GCF_001194135.2 Octopus bimaculoides | reverse complement strand
GGTACTTATTTCATCGACCTTGAAAGAGTGAAAGGTAAATTCGACCTCGGGAGAATTTCAAGTGAAACTGTAAAGGCAGACGAAATGCTATTAAACATTTTGCCAGACCTGCTAGCTTACCGTCTTAATAGTAACAGTAATAATAATAATAATAATAATAATAATAATAATAATAATAATAATAATAATAATAATAATAATAATAATAATAAATTCATTTATTAGCCACAAGGGCTTACATAAATTTACATGGAGTCATACAACAGCATAAAAGACAAAAACAGGAGGATACAATGGGTTAAGACCCAACGTGTAAACAATATAAAAACAATAAAAAATAAACAATTTAAAACTCTCAATAGAGGAGGCGCTTTAAGGACCTCGTGAAAAATCCACAAAAGTCACGGGTGCCTGAACAACAGAGCAAGAGCCCTTCTTTTGTTTACAGGTGTACTCTCAGAATTGATCCTTTCAAACTGGCCATTCTTCTAACATTCACCCACCTTTCAACAAACTTGCTACAAGGCGACACTTCCCTATCTACCCTGCTACTACTACTACTACTAACAATGATGATGATGATGATGATAATAATAATAATAATAATAATAATAATAATAATAATAATACTAATAGAAGTTCAAAAGATAGTGCTCATGGGAACTGCCCATATCCTACGTAAAATACTGTCTATGTGATCTCAAATTTTAAAGCAAACACATAATTTTCTTATGGTTTCTTAAACATTCACTTGAAAAAAACTGTACAAATCCAAATATATGGTACCCAATGCATTACACCTACATGAACTTCTAACTTGTTGTCTCTTGAGGTCTCTGGGTGAGACTTGGATCCAACTTGTACAAATGCAAAACAAAAGTCAAACATAAAATAATAATAATTATAATAAATGTCCGGATGCAGTACCAGGTAGTGGCTCTCATGGCTTCTCATCTTAATTGATTGGAAGTGTTATCATGTACATTGTTTTGTCTTGGCATAAAAAGATGGGCTACAGCAAATATTCTGCTCAATACCACAGATTTGCTTGTCATTTGTTTGACCTTATCCAGTTGAGCACGTCCCTTAGTGGCTGATGATATGTGCATCTCTGATCAGGAGAAAAAGTACTTGGGGAGCATCATAGCCATGTGTTGAGAGGAATTCTTTGGGGTTTCGATAATTCACCTTTGGAAACATGGGTGTTTTGTTTAACATCCTTAAACAAACCTTATTCAGGGACCTTTTGAGCGGGATGGACTACTCGACCTGGAAAAATTCCAAGTGGGTCCCACCTGCAAGGTCATGCGCTGCTTGTCTTGATATGAGATCACCATGAATAATAATAATAATAATAAGAATAATAATAATAATAATAATAATAATAATAAGAAGAAGAAGAAGAAGAAAGGCTATAAAAGAATGAAATCCAAACTTAAGCTAGAACAGCAACGGACCATGATAAGACGATGGCAAGAAAAGCCCCTACATGGTAAATACTGGGCTAAACTAAATGCAAAAGAAATAGACAGAGAAAAATCCCAGCAATGGTTGAGAAGCTCAGGACTCAAAGCAGAGACTGAAGGATTTTTAATTGCTGCACAAGACCAAAGCCTCCCCACCAGAAATTACCAAAAGGATATAATGAAAAGAAACATAACAAGTAACTGCAGAATATGTGGCGATGGACAAGAAACAATAAATCATATTATCTCTGGCTGCCCAGTCCAGGCTAAGAAGGAATATATTCACAGACACGACAGAGCTGGGATCTACACACACTGGAAGCTATGCCAGCACTATGGGATAACAACAGAAAAAGATGGTATAAGTACACGCAACAAAAGGTTACAGAAAACGAGAAAGAAACCATACACTGGGATATGCCAATACACACAGATAGAGAAATTAAGGCCAATAGGCCAGATATAGTTGTCAGAGATCATGGAGGAAAAAAATGCTTTCTAATTGATGTATCAATACCAGCAGAGAAACTTTCAAAATACAAAGACCTGGAAATAGAGGTAACTCGAATGTGGAATCTAAAAACAGAAACAATTCCTATCATAGTAGGCGCCTTAGGTATAATAAAAAAATATTCAGACAAATACATAACAAAAACACCAGGACTTACAAATATATATAACATACAGAAAATTGCACTACTGGGCACTGCACACATCCTACGCAAAACACTTTCAATACAGTAACCATAATAGCATCACAGCAAATTACAGCACATATCCAAGGCACACAGAGCTGCGCTCGGTAGTGAAGTGAAAGCACGTTATAAAAATAAAACTACTGAATAATAATAATAATAATAATAATAATAATAATATTTTCTACTGGAAGCACAAAGCCTCAAATTTGGGAAAAGTGATTAAATCGATTCCATCGACCACAGTGCGTAACTTGTACTCATTTAATTCACCCCGAAAGGATGAAAGGCAATGTCGATCTCGGCGGAATTTGAACTCAGAACGTAGCGAAAGGTGAAATACCACGAAGCGTCTCGCCCGGTGTGCTAACGATTCTGACATATATATTCATACATACATATATGTATATAGATATGTATATATATATAATTATATGTATTTATTTTATCCTAATAAATAATAATTCGGATAGAATAAATGGGTTAATAGAAACCAAGGTAGCAAAGATCACAAAATAACTGTGGTGTAATTCCTGTTAGTGAGGCAGAAACTCCACGTACATACATATATATACATATGTATATGTATATATGTGTGTGTGTGTGTATATATATATATGTATATATATATATATATGCATATATATATATATATATATATA
>NC_068985.1:59427226-59428681 GCF_001194135.2 Octopus bimaculoides | reverse complement strand
AATACTGTTTCTACTTGGCGGATTTTTACCTATCGCAGAGGGATTTGGAACGTATCACCCGCGATACTTCAGTGATTACTCTCTCTGTGCGTGCGTGTGTGTGTGTGTGTGTGTGTGTGTGTGTGTGTGTGTGTGTGTGTGTGTGTGTGTGTGTGTACAATGCGTAGTCAAAAATTATCCACGCTTTCGCCAAAACATATCCTTATTATTGTCACACTGCCTTCTGTTGTCACGTGATCGAAGTTTGAGCCTGATCGCGCCATTTTCCTTTCTGGCTTTACAGTGTAAGCATGCTGCTCCTCTATCAACGTGTACTAAAGAAGAACAAAGAGCAGTGATCCGAGAGATGGTAATGGTAAACTTGTTCACCTTGCTGAATATTCTTGTCAGTAGTGGAGATTGTCAGGCATCCTGCTCCCTCTTCCTGCTCCCTCTTCCTGCGTCACGCTTGTCCGGCCACTTTTAAACTTGTTGCACTCATACACACTTCTGCACGTAGCGCTCTGTCACTGTATTGTTCTAAAATCCGCCGGTGAACGTCGGCACCAGAGAATTCGGATCACTGCTCTTTGTTCTTTTTTGGTGCACATTGCTAATGGAGCGGCCATGAAACCAGAAGGAAAAATGGCGCGTCCAGGTTTAAACTTCAATCACGTGACCGCAATTGTACCAACTATAAGCACGCATGCGCAGAAGGCAGTTTGAAAGATACGTTATGAACATACGTTATGGTGAAAGTCCGGATAATTTTAGACTTCCCCTCGTATTTATATATGTGTGGGTGTATATATATATATATATATATATATATATATATACATACACACACACACACACTTATATATACATATACATATGTATATGTATGTATGTACGTATATATATATATATATATAGATAGATAAATGGATATATATACATATCTATATACATATTTTTAATTATTTTCATAATTTGTATATAGTTATTTTATTGTAAATGCAAAACAACACCACGGAGGAATGGACTTTTTGTGGGGCAACCAGATCGGTCTCAAGTGTGAACCGCGACACGGTGAGGGATTACTGTATACATATGTATATGATAGAGGATAAAGCTTTAAAAAATTTGTTTCCAGTGACTAGCAGATAAAAAAGAAAACTGATTAAGGTGAAATTATATGTATAATTATAATAAGGGCTTAGAAATAAAAAAATCTAGCCTATATGCTGAGAAATAGACGCTAAAAACTTACAACCACGTGTTGAATTCGGCGCAACAAGCCAACTGAAATTATTAATAAAATAGATCATCCCGAATATATTATTAACAATATCAGTCGGCTTGTTGTGTCGAATTCAACACGTGTTTGTGAGATTTTTTTAGTCGTGAGACGATTTAGTGTCTTTTCTCTTTAAACCTATGTGTGTAGGTGTATGTATGCATATATATATGTGTATATATATATATATATAT
>NC_068985.1:59415306-59426805 GCF_001194135.2 Octopus bimaculoides | reverse complement strand
ATATATATATATATATATATAGTGCGTTGTGTATGCGTGTATGTGTGGATATGTGTGAAATACCTATATTCATGTGTATATATGTGTGTGTGAGTATGTGTGCGTGTGTGTGTTAGTGTTATTCCAATGGTTCTATTTGAACCATCACTTACACTGATACTACTGACGATGGTGGTGTTGGTGATGGTGATGGCGATACAGAAGAATGTAATGGAGATAATAGTGATGTCTAGATATGAAAATTCTTATCATCACCATCACCACTAACATTATCAACATGAGGAATAACAACAACCTTCATAAACTAAATGGCTAATCAAAAAAAAAACAAAACAAACAAAAAACAAAAGCCCTAAAAGACAAAATTCACCCCAAAAGAACACAAGGAAATGCAGACTCAAGCAGTCGAGCGTCCTTCATTGACAAAATCAAGGAAGGTCGAAATCTGGTTGTCTCGGCTTTGTAGGTGGCAGGAAGTTACGTCCCCGCTAGCGATGTAAAGAAAAGTGCATTTTGTACTAGAAAGCTAATATGAGGTTCTCTCTCATGGTAAATCCCGCAGTACAGTTTGTTCTGACAAAACATTCACGTTTAAGTGGGGATGAATATTATCTCTCAGTATTAATTCTGCCCTCGTTGCCAATAAAATCTTTTCAATTACAATAAGCGATAGTTTTATGAGTTCCATTATCGTTATTGTGGTTGTCGCTGTTGTTGTTGCTGTAGGAGAAGAAGAAAAAGCAGCAGCAGCAGCAGCAGTAGTAGTAGTAGTAGTAATGCCTTTTGTTGTTATGTTATTGTTAAGAGCTGGAAGAGTATAATGCTGCTACTTGGTACCTCAGCCACAGAGAAGATAATAAAGACAGAGACTTTGATAAATGATGAAGAAAAGGAAGGAACTGACCCAATGTGGATGAGCAATAAACATGAGTAGAATGCTAGAAGGTGGGACGAGGAGGACTCCCATTCCCGACCGACTAATAGATGCAAAAATCTGATAGTCGTCGAAAATGGGGGCCAGTACGCGTGTATTGGAAATCGTGGTTTCACTGACAGCAATTATATCCAGTTCTAGAGACCTGAGGGCGTTGAGCAGGCGTCTCTGCTTCCAGGGGCGCACATTTAAAAATCCTAATCTTAGTATGGCCATGTTGGCAAGCTAAAGAGAGAAAGGAAAAGTTTACTTACTACCCGGTGTCTTATGAAGGTTGGGTGGTTCGACTTCCATAAATGGTGGGGTATTTTTAGGGAACTCCCTTTAAGAGCCTTGATGTAGGCCTCACGTTCGGGGTTCCCACGTGCTCCGGAAAGCTCTCTCGAATTTTTGTGTAGGAATCAAGCGACATTCGCATCAGAAGTAAATCTTCTTTTACTCGAAATGCGTTCGATTCGAAAATCACCCCACCCTGTTTCAAGTTCCGTGTTTTGTGTTACAAATGCAATCAGTTCCTCGTTGTCCCTACTGATGAGTACGAAGTTGGGTGTTTTGTACTGGTGTTGTTTAATTTGTTTGATTGACTGTAGTGGTGATGGTCTTGTGCTGTGAGTGTGGTGTCTGCAGGTTTAGACATTTGTATGAGTGTCTGTTCCTGTTTAGGTTGTTTGCGCTTGGGGGATTCTGGTGTTAGTGATTGTGTTGGTTGTGTTTGTGTTGGTATTTTTTGGGGAGATGTTTGCGTGGATGGTGTCTGTATCTTTTTTATTATGGGTGTTGTTATGCATTGTGGAATTTTTCTCTTGTGGTTTCTGTTTTGTTTTTTGGACCCTTCGGTTTTCCTTCAACTTCACTACTGGAAGGTGAAGGGTCTGTTGCTGTAAGTGTATCTGTGTCTGTGTGCATGTTTATAATCTTCTTTATGCGTATATTTCTCTTTGGTGTGCAGGGGGTAGGAGAGCTTTCCTTGTTTGCCTCTACGGTGGTTAATGTCTCTGGTGTTGTTGCTGTTGGCTTTGCCGGTGCTGATGATGTTTGTGATTCTCGTCCCGGCGTAGGTAGCAGTGGATGCCGTAGGGGGCATCGAGCAGCCAAATAAGTCGTTTCTCCACATCTGAAACAATGAAGCCTTTTGCCCTCAGTCATAATATGTATCACCGACCCGTTCTGGAGACGGATGTGGTCCGGAATTTTTTTATGTTTTCAGGTCAAATCTGGAGAAGTATTTCCAGGTCATCTCTTGACCAGCCCTCCCTGGCAGTTCTGTTCGTCTCTATAGGAACAGTATCCGTCCCCTCCACGATTACGCATCCCAGAAGTCACCAAAAGTCTAGTCCTGGTGGGATTCTAAGAATGCAAACACGGGCTGTACGTTTCACCTTGTGGTATGGGTACGTGATGACTTAGCTGGTTTTGTAGTGTGGGTCATTGAATGTTTCATAACGTGGGCTTCTGATTTAAACAGCTCCGAAATGGTGCCGTATTGTTTGCCCCTCGCTGTGTATTCTATGTCATTTGTTATGCACCTCAGCGCCGCCTCAATATCTACTTGGTCTATCAAAGCCGCTCTTTTCGTATCTGCTGAGATGCATCTGCAAAGTACTGTTCTTCTCTCCACTGCTTCAATTGCCTCTGATGCAATAGTCAGATTTGCCCAATTTTTCGCTTGTTTAATTAGTTTCCATGCCTTTGGGAGCATCTGCTCCCTGTTTGTGATGTCTATGGTATATCGGTGTTTGGTCTTGGCTGCTGCTGCAAAACAATTTTTGATGTTTTTATTTGTATTGTTTTCGCTTTTTGCTGTTGCCCCTCTTGCTGCTGCTGCCATTGTTGTCGTTCTTATCGATGTTGTTGATATTGGTTTTGTGGTTGCTGTTGTCACTTTTAACCTCGTTGATGTTGCTATTGTTGTTGCTATCGCTACTGCCACTGCTGTAGCTTTCTTTTTCGTGGTTGTTACTGCTCCCACTGGAGGCGCAATGGCCCAGTGGTTAGGGCAGCAGACTCGCAGTCATAGGATCGCGGTTTCGATTCCCAGACCGGGCGTTGTGAGTGTTTATTGAGTGAAAACACCTAAAGCTCCACGAGGCTCCGGCAGGGGATGGTGGCGAACCCTGCTGTACTCTTTCACCACAACTTTCTCTCACTCTTACTTCCTGTTTCTGTTGTGCCTGTAATTCAAAGGGTCAGCTTTGTCACACTGTGTCACGCTGAATATCCCCGAGAACTACGTTAAGGGTACACGTGTCCGTTGAGTGCTCAGCCACTTGCACGTTAATTTCACGAGCAGGCTGTTCCGTTGATCGGATCAACTGGAACCCTCGACGTCGTAAGCGACGGAGTGCCAAATGCTCCCACTACTACTACTGCTGCGGCTACTGTCAATGTTGCAGCTGCTGCTGTTATCATTTCTACCGCTGTTAGTATTTCTGCTACTATGATACTGTTCGTTGTACTGCGTAACATGACAGTCTTGTCTTCTCCTCCTCCCCTTCCCTTGTATTGTTGCCCGTGACAGAGGGAAGGGGAAGGAAGTCTTCATCTATCACCATATTGGTAGGAGGGTTTGTTTTGCTTTTCCTCAACTCTTTCAAGACGCCTTCCGCCATCTTGTTGAGTTGTATTGATTCCATTAAATTTTAACGTCCTCCGAATGACACCAAACCTGGTGTAAATAAATATTTTGAACTGAACTTACTAGGCGCTTTCGAAAACACGTCCGCTGTGTTTCGCAGCAAATAATAATAATAATAATAATAATAATAATAATAATAATAATAATAATAATAATAATTAAAAAAAAAATTCCACCAGGGTGACGTGGGAAGAAGACAAATAGAAGGTAAAACTAAAGCGAGGGGCTTTACATAGAATTGAATGACTTTAAAAAATAATGTATACCAAACGCTAGTAGCCTCTTCAATTTTTCTTCTGGAATTCTCAGCTCATACTTAAAATGGTGCGAATCTCTCTTTCGTTCACCTTTTAGTAAACCTACTCGAGGGTAGCACCTAGCTTCCAAGGGAAAGCTCCGTCTTTTCTTTCATCTACTGTTTCTCGGCATTGATGAACAAACTCAGAGTAGGCTTCGTTAACTCATACCAACTATAGCCAACTATATCTGTTTCCTTACCTCATTTTTACTTTTAAAAATGAGATACATGTGGCCATTCATACATGGGCTAGGGCTATATCTAACAATATTTCAAGAGCACACGCAGGAGTTTTTGTACGAAAAATATGTGGACATTAATGGGCTCCCAATGGGTTATTGTTCCGAGGAGGAAGGGTTTATGCCAATAGGTGTTTGTGCGGAATGCTTTAAGGGTGTTACGAAAGGCCTGGTTGGAGGCTCAACCATTCTATTTCTTTTGCAGGGCTTAAAAAATCTGAAGGGCCGCTGCAATAAGTTGATCATAATTAACTGAACCGCCGGCATTTTCTTTTATCCAAAGCCAGGACCTTTCCAGTACCACATCGTACTATATCAAGAACTACATTATAATGGTTTCACAAGTTCTGAAGGCTGTAAATTGCAGGAGATTTGGCTGTTCCTTCCAGTAATTCATCACTTCATGTAAAATCTCTATCATAGGTTCGTAAACAGGAGATTGTGAAGTGTGTTTGTGAAGCTATTTTTCTCACATGCTGTCTGAGATATTTGTGTGTGCAGCAGCATCGTCTTAGATGTAGGCAGCATTGAGACTTGGCAAATTACAGACGAAAAAGACTTAAATAAATATACGAATTTTATATTTGTTGACAAGAAAAATAGAATTGTTCAGAGATAAATATTTCAACCACAGTAACTACATGAAAAACAATAAACTAATATTAACACAGTACGATCAGATATAATAACGTTAACATATTTAAAGAAAGAGTTAACTATACCTAGGCTTAAATTATTTTTTTATAACAGCGTTTCTGATTCAAAATTAGATTCACAGTTAACGACCATATTCGCCTTGATCAAGAAATGCCCTAGGAACATAAATATAGAGGTTATTACTGTCATTGACAGATTATTTGTTGCTTGTTGAACTAGCATTCCCAATATACAAGCTACCTTCGTTATTTCATTACCTGCATCTCTCCACATGCATCTAATGGTGTTGCTTAGAAAATGAGAAGAAAAATGTACGATGACATTCTCCAACGCCACTTACCTGCAATCTCTGCTAAGATTAGTTACGGCATATCAAGGATTAGAAAGGTAGTGTCTGAAACATTTCTGAAGAGTCTTAGAGATTGGTTGTAAGATGGGCAGTAGACAGTAATGCATAAAGGTAGGAAATCTAGTTCTAATGCTTGCAACAGAACAATTCTACTGAACACACACAAATCCAAAATAGGTGTAGTGAACACGTCGACAAATTATAACTTACCTTTGGTATAATCAGTACCTTCATCTTCCAGGAAATGACACACACACACACACACACACACACACACACACACACACACACACACACACACACACACATGTTTGAGTCTCGTCAGCGGCCATAATATTCATTTATGTCTGAAGTCACTTCTTATGATATATAATATAAGAATGTATGGTATTATATGTTAAATGAAGCTAAGGTCCTTTTGTTCATTTTCTAAACATGTAAAAAATATAAAACCGTTCTTGTTTTATCAATTATTTGATTTTTCAGGGAAATCCTATGTAAAAACACTGTTCACGAAAAAAAGTCAAATATTCTTGTTAGAAAATTCCAATTTATCATTCTTCTGCTTGTTGAAGACCAATAGATAAATATATAAATAAAGGACAGTTTAGAAATCGGATGCTAGATATGATCTTGCACGATTGCCAAATGTTTCTTTTCCTAGAATTCCATCCAGATATTTCCAACCAAACGAAACTGCCAACTCAGAGGAAACGTGTGTGAAATAATAAGACACTAAATCAACAAATCAAAGATTTCGATGCATAAAGATAATTACTTAATTATTATTTCTCCGAACCGATTTCCTCTGACGAAAATTCATTATTTAAAAAATTTCGTTTGTTTTTTGTTTCCTTTTCCATTTTGATTTATCACTCCCCTCCGAACGTGTTGTGTTTGTCTTTTGCAGCACATGCACACGTTCATACGCACATACGCACACATATATAATATAGAAGTACATGGGAAAATCTTTAACATCTCCTACGGGACTCGAATGCCGCATCTGCTGCAAATATTAACCCTTTGTTTAATAATTGAATAATGTAAGTTAAAATCACCGCTTTTTTTTTACAACATTTGTCTATTCATTAGCGAAGTTTGATATAAAATAATTTTTTGTTTTAATTTTGGAATTAAATGGTTTTGAAGTAGAAAACATGTAAGATATTTCCTATTAGAAATTCTTTAGACAGAGAACCTAATAAGGCAAAATTTACATTTGGCTAAAGCATTTATATGTAGTTAGTTATCAGGAGTTCTTTAGATAGTTGTTGGGAGAAACATATATCTAGTAATATAGTAGAGGGAGAGAAGGGGTGGCTAGAGAATGCAGTAACAAGTGTGCTCACACAATTATGTATATACATACACACATATACATATATACACGCATACATGTATATATTCATAAATATACGCATATATATACGCATATATATATATATATATATATATATATATATATACAGGGTTGACCAAAAGTCACTTGAAAGTGACTAGATATATTTTTCTTCCCACTAACTATCTAAAGAACTCCTGGTAATTAATCTTCCGTTTTGATATATATACATGGTAGTGCAAAAGTTGGTATACAGTTATGAAAAAGGAAAACACGTACAATACTCATTTATTTTTATCAAAAAAATTAAAAGTTATGATAAAAGTATTATAGTTATGACAAATGTATTATTATGATTAATGACACTGAACATAACAAAAATGAAGCTAACAAATTTAATGTTCTAATAATTTTAATGAATTAAGTATTATAACATTGATGTGATATTTACTGTGTAGGCTTAAACCAGGTTTAGACGGCGCTGGAGTCTCCTCTGCAGAGCACAGGCCTGGGCATTTTTTCTTGGGAGATCGGCAGTTGCCCATGCGACACGTCTCCCCTCTTCACTGCTGCCAGTGTTATCCAAGGAAAAGACAGGGGCCAGTACGACTTGGCACCAGTGCGGTTGCACGAGTTGCCTGAACGAGGTTGTCTGCAACATCGAACTGCCTTAGGAACTCCGGCTCCTGATTTATCCTCGGTGTTTACTCCCGAAGCCTTTCCTTTAAGTGGGTATTGTCGCAAAGCAGTGGAGTTGCTATTTATCGTTGCTGTCTTTAGCGGGTAAGGGCTTAATAAGCTGCAAAACTAGTAGAGACAATTGGTTATTTGAATGGCCGTTGGCTCTACAGAGTTCATCTGCCTTTTGGCAGGTCTTGCATTTAATCCTGCAAGGTGACCAAATAGCAAGAAAAGCACCTTCCCCACAGTGCAAGCTCTATGGGGTTGTCGGTGAACGGGAACAAGCTGGAAGTTAAGTATCTAGATAGTGAGTTAAAGGAAAGAAGAGAAAACAGCATGATTTCTTCAAAAGAAAGTCACACCAAGCTGGTAGGGGTTAGCTTTTGTCGTTTATGTATTTAGTAATAAATATCTACGTTAGAAACAGAAACAATCTAGCGGAGAAAAAAAAGATGTTCATCTTACTGTTGAAAGTTTGAAGTTCGTCAGAGATAGTGACAGAAGAACGGAGAAGGAGAGGAGGCGAGAAAGAGAGAGAGAGAGAGAGAGAGAGAGAGAGAGAGAGAGAGAGAGAGAGAGAAATAGAAGGGAGAGAGTAGGAGCAAAAGAGGGAGAGAGAGAGTGTGAGAGAGAGAGAGGATGATATGACTCCTAACGGAAGCAAGCTGGAAGTTATAGGTATCTAGATAATGAGTTAGGGAAAAGAAGAGAAAACAGCATAATTTCTTAGCTCTTCGTGGACAAACTCTCAAAGGCCTGTCAGGAATTCAGCCTGACAATCAGTTTGAAGAAGACCCAAGTAATGAATCAAAGTGTCAAGCAGGCCCCCACTATCACAATCAACAACTACAAACTGGAGGTAGTTCATCAATTCACCTATCTCGACTCTACCATCGCTGATGACCTCTCCCTGGACCCTGAGCCGAATCGGGAAAGCATCCTCCACATTTGCCAGGCTCACAAAGAGAGAGTCTGTGAAAACAAAAAAACTGGCAGTAAACACTAAAATTGTTGTCTATAAGGCGTGTGTCCTTAGTACGCTACCTTATGGCAGTAAGACGTGGAGCCTCTACTCTAGACAAGAGCGGCGTCTCAACGTCTTTCCACTTCGCAGTTTAAAACGCAATTTGGACATGAAGTGGGCCGGCCACATCACCAACATTGAAGTCCTCAACCGAGCCAAGATACCTAGCATGCACATCTTGCACCAGCAGCGTCATTTGCTGCTGGCTCGGTCATGTTTATCTCATGCCAGACGGAAAGATCCCCAAAGACATCGTGTATCTCGAATTGGCTACCGGCATAAGAGCACGAGGACGACCTCATCTTCGGTTCAAAAATATCTGTGAGAAAGATATGAAGTCACTTGATCAGGATGTCCTGAAGTGGGAGGAGGTGGCAATGATCACCCACACTGGAAGCAATTACTGCGAAAGGGATAAATAAGTAGTTTTTTAATATAATTTCTTTCATTATCAGTTAATATTCTAATTAAGGTTAAGTTAATAATACAACATTTATAATTTTATTTAAAGTAAAGATTTGATTAGTTAAATTTTGTATTTCTTTTCAATAATTTTGTTAAATGTTTTTTCTTTTATTTAATGGTGATATAATTGTTTTTATATTAATCAATTTATATATAAATTATTTTTCTGTTAGTTTATATTAAAATTAAAGTTATTTATTTTACGTTTATAATTTTTGTTTAACCTAAAACTTCGTTTAAATTGTATTTTAAACGAAAGATTCGTTAAGATAAGATTTGCATTTAATATTTCTGTTAGTTTATATTACAATAAACGTAAAGTTAATTATGTCACGGTTATAATTTTCGGGATGATTAGTATTAAATTTCTTTTTAATAATATTGTTTAACAGTTTTGTATCGTAATATAATAAGTATTTTTATATACATTCATTTGTTATTTATTGTTGGTTGATATATACATTCTTTTTATTATTATTATTGTTGTATTTTGACCTGAAGATTAGCTATATTTTTGAATAGAATTGATTTTCGATCGATTTAATCGATTTGAATATATTTCATCTTCTATCTGAAATCTTGGTTATGAAACACCCGTAGTCGTTTTATTATCATCATTTTATGATTCTTACTTTGTATTATATCATATTTATCGTGCATTTACTTATTAATTTTTCTATATGTGACTGTGGATTTTCATGGATGAGTTTCTCTAAAACTATATATTTATATATTTAATACTGTGAAACTTAATTTAATTTTAATTTTTGATAAATTGAATTGAATTTAATTGAGTTTTTACCTGTAAATTTGGATTTTTATCCCTAATATTATTATATATATATATTCGAGAGGGTGCTGAAAAAGTTCTTGGCTTTAAGGGTATTGCAAAAGGTCTGGGTGGAGGCTCAACTTTCCAAGTTCTTTTACAGGGTTTAGAAAAACTGAAGGACCGTTGCAATAAGTGTGTGAATTTGAGAGGGGAATATGTTAAATAAAATCATAATCAACTGATCATCCTGTATTTTCTTTTACTCAAAGTCAAGAATTCTTCAATACTCTTTCGTAAATATAAGAATATATAAGTATAGGACAAAAAATGCTATAGCACTGATTGGGGAATTAGAACTCCTTTGCTGCTGTAAACCGTAAACCTATATTAACCTCTACAATGAAATAACGTCACCACTCTTAACCGTCCAAGTTATTAAGATTAAATTACGTAACAAAGCATTACCATAAACAAAAAATATCTTTTGCATGTTGTATAGTGAGATATCATTTTATACTATTAGAGATAACTAATTGTCAAGTTCCATGTATTGAAGAAAATATACATATATACATTGTGATACTCAAAAATATATAGAAATAAATTCCTCCATAAATGACGAATATGTGTTTTAGTTTTATGTATACACACATTGCAAGGCATATGCAGATTACATTCAATGCAATGTGGTATAATTCTCTGTTTCTATGAGAGAGATTCCCTCTGCTATGAAATCAAGTCCCTCCGGTTGATGAGATGAGTAATTGTCTGATCATAATAATGCTTTTAACTTAGTAAGATTAGCCACAGAAGAAATGCTGATAGAAGGGAGAGGCGTGATGAAGTATTTGGTTTTATCTGTTTTTCATTTCATTTACTGAAAAAAAATCTTTATATAATCAACCGCGTGTATTGAAAAAGTCTGATATAATATATTTCATTAAAGTTTTTGGTATTTCAGAGTGTCTACTCCAAATACATAGCCTAAATTTTCTTGTTGTGTATTATAACTTTTTCCTAACTCTAGAATATTCTAGATGATATCCAATATATTTAAATCATCAGAAATAATTGGTTAATTTAGAACAAGTTTTATTAACACCTATGTAATAGTATTACCCACAATTATAGAAAAATTAACTCAAATACAACACTATCAGCAGTGAGCCTAAATTTGTAGCAACGAAATTAAACGTGTACAATAGATTAAAATACATATATCATACTCTCAATGACCAGAAAGGAAAATTAGACGCTAGTTCAAGCATTATATTAATCAGCTCACAATAGGCGAGATCAGATTAATTAGTAAACACATTTTAAACAAGATTAATTGCAGATTTAATAAAATCACAATTAGAACAATAGAAACAGCGTAATTAACACTAGTGATAACGGTGATTGCAAGTTTTAAGAACTCGACTTTGTTATATTCTATCTACCAGTCTCTAATTCTTTACACAGCGATGTAAAATTTGCTAGGAAATATTGAACCATTAATAACACCGATATCAAAATCCTCATGTAAAAATTATAATTATAAAGAATACGCCCAGATCAAAAAGTTAAATTTCTTTTGAAGAAACAAAAATGCATTCTATCCAAATGTATCTGGCAGCACAGGCATTTAGACACCAAGGCGGTCCGTCTACGAAAGAAGAAGTTACATATTTTGTGTAAACGTTCTGTCAGACTGCCAGGGGATATAATCAAGCAAGTTAGTTCAGTCACATACTTCTATCACAGAAATATAGAGAAATAAACCAAATTATTAGAGTTTATTTGGGAATTGAAACAAAAATTAAAACTAACATGGACGAAAACATTTTAAAACTCAACAAAATGGGAAAAAAATGAAGTTTGTGGAATTCGGATAACAACTGTTAGCATTATCAACATGAAATGATAATATAATTGTTTAAATGTCAGATCCGAAATTTTATCGAATGTATACATCTTAGTAAATGCACTTTTGAAAAATAGAAACGAACGATAGTTTCATCACGTCATTTGATGAGAATAAATGAATTTTCGTTAAATCTAAGAAGCTCAGAAAATAAATATGAATACTATGATGATAAAACCACGCAAGTGTGTGTGTGT
>NC_068985.1:59413960-59415296 GCF_001194135.2 Octopus bimaculoides | reverse complement strand
ATATATATATATATATATATATGTATATTATCTTTTATCCTTTTACTTCTTTCAGTCATTTGACTGCGGCCATGGTGAAGCACCACCTTTAGACGAACAAATCGACCACATAACTTATTTTTTGTAAGCCTTGTACCTATTCTATCGGTCACTCTTTCTGAACCGCTAAGTTACGGGGACGTAAACGCACCAACACCAGTTGTCAAGCGATGGTGGGACACACACACAAGCACACACATACATATACGACGGGCTTCTTTCAGTTTCGCTCTGCTAAATCCACTCACAAGGCTTTGGTCGGCCCGAGGATATAGTAGAAGACACGTGTCCAAGGTGACACGCAATGGGACTGAATCTTGAACCATGTGGTTGGGAAGTAAGCTTCTTACCACACAGTCACTCCTGCGACTACATAATACATGCATACATACATACATACATACATACATACACACACACATACATACATACATACATACATACATACATACATACATGCATACATACATACATACATACATACATACATACATACATACATACATACATACTTACATACATACATACATACATATACGTACAGACAGACAGTCACCCCGACCGACAAAATATAAGTGAGAGCTAGACGTCCTCAGCATAGAAAACATAGCAGCTCTTAAAAATTAGATTTGGACTTAAACTCGAAATTCTCCATCCAGGACAAGGCTTGCAACGTCGAGAGTGGCTATAAATTCATTTCAGATAAACATTGTTAGGCATCATATATATACGCAAAAAATACAGAATAAGGTATGAATAAAATATGTCATTCTCTACTCCTTTACCTCAATGCTTCTCTCTTCTTGACTTTTTGTCTGGTCAGTTGATATTTCTACGTGATATATCGCCAGCGTAAGATCAATTTAACCGCCCATGACAGATGTTTTTACTAGGCTCATTTTAACTTAATCCTCTCCCATTTTCTCTTTGTCTCTTCTATTCTATCCTCCTTCCTAACATTTTATGCTATAAAAGTGTTCTCCTTCTTTCCCTTAGATCGCGTTCTGCTTTCTTTTTCTCTCTAACTGTTTATGTTTGCTAGCATTACTATGTGAATCACATTTGTCAATCATCTCTTGATGAGGGGAGACCAGTTCATTGTCAGATTTTCATGCAATAAGTTTCGGTTATATACTCATGACTTTTTGCATATTTCATCTGCAAAGTATGATTATTATGATTATTACGTAACCCGGGGCTTCTTGAAACTGTCAAATTAAGAAATAGGACATTTTCACCATTCATTATTCTGCATTTTTTGTGCTTCATGTAGATGTAATATATATATATATATATA
>NC_068985.1:59412866-59413485 GCF_001194135.2 Octopus bimaculoides | reverse complement strand
AACTCAACGGTAGACCACTGGTTTCTCAATCAAATACAGAAAAACTGTGAAGTAACCTGTATTCTTTTGTTCATCAGTACACGTATGGTCAAGATACATAAAAAAAAACAAGAATCAACCTACCACGATGTAGCCATCACAGTACGTCGACATTTCTACAATAGTTAATGCCCTTTATATATAAGTATTTATATTTATGAAGAAGTGATGAATTTTTTCATTACGAAATTTTTCGTTATTTTTTCATTTTGAGGTTTTTTCACGCTGACTACTTGATAAATTCTTATAAAGAATTTATCCTATATTATATTATAAATAATTAGAATATATTCAGTGCTGAATATTATTCTGTATAAGCACATGGTACTGAGATGCAACCGGATAAATTCAAATCTCTTTCATGGATATATAATTATGAACGAAAGTCGTCGTACTGTGATGGCTACATCGTGGTAGGTTGATTCTTGTTTATTTTTTATGTATCTTGATCATACGTGTACTGATGAACAAAATAATACAGGTTACTTCACAGTTTTTCTGTATTTGATTGAGAAACCAGTGGTCTACCGTTGAGTTAAATGTTTTTAAGAGATAAATTTTGAAAGCTGCATTCCCTCGC
>NC_068985.1:59412259-59412856 GCF_001194135.2 Octopus bimaculoides | reverse complement strand
TAGTAGTAATAATATGACAACAGAAGAATGAATGAGAACTCGATATTATGTAAATAGAGGAATTTATCTGTAATATAGTATGTGACAATTATTCGGTTGCCATAATCAAACTCCGAGTTTCGGATGTCGGGGCGGAAATCTGCTCTGGCATCGCGTCAGTTATTAAGACAAACAAAAATGCTATGAAAATGACCGTTAAACAAAGGGAAATTACTATGTAAATGGCCGTTATTAAGACAAACAAAAGAGCTATTAGAATAACCGTTACATAAAGGGAAAAAACCAGAAGAGGAGAAAGTATGAAACGATCATAGAATTCGCGTATGCGCTCATGTACATACATGCACACGCGCACGCACACCCACGTACATGCACCTGTATGCATATGCTCACTCACACTCGCGTGAAACACATACATACACACCCACGCACACGCCTATATGTGCACATATATATGCAACCATACACATGTACACATATACATATCCGCACACATGAACACACACACACGTACACATACCCATACGCGCGCAATTATATTCATATAGACGTCCACGTACAAGCATTTTATCTCTCTCCCTATATATATATATATAT
>NC_068985.1:59410284-59411919 GCF_001194135.2 Octopus bimaculoides | reverse complement strand
TTACACTTTTACCTTATATATATATAAGGTTTACACTTGGTTAAGATCTTCCAGTAACTCTTGTAGTGACACCTTGTTCTTTTAGGAACCATACATAACTGGATAATTTGGTAGTTTTTCGTTTATTCCAGTGTCTGAAGCTTAAGGTCTGATTGTTGAATCTTGCTTTGAGATTTCCTTCTGTGAGACCCACATATCTCTTGGATGAAACTGTAGTATGAACGCTCGTGGAATTTACAGTGACTTCATAAATTGTGACCTCGGTCATATAGGTTCCATTTAGTGGGCACAAGTCTTTATCCTTGCAGGAACAGCCGGTGTAATTATGCTTTTAAAGTTTGGGGTGGAACTAAAACTAATTTTTAGGTTATGCTTATTAAAGGGTTTTCTATATTTGTGATGTATTGGAAAATGTGTATCTGTATGTGACAAGAAATATTTACCTATATTAAAAGTCACTCGGTAGAGTAAGGGAATGTGAACCAGATAATTTTCCTGAGTCTATGTTTTCTTTTCTTTATTTCTGGTCTAATAGTAGGTGTGTAAGCTATTTCCTCTTTAAATCCACTTGCTTTAAGGGCATTGTTATATATTGGGGCAGCATTATTAAATATGTTTGTATTGGTGGAGAGGCTAGAAATTCTCCAACTAATATTCTTAACTAAATTCTTAAGCCCTATGGGTGGAGGTGGTAAGAACCTACATCAATATAACTTAGTCTATCGTTGGGCTTTCTATAGGTTTTGTAAATATTCATTTGTAAATCTAGAGATACGTCAAGGAAATTGACAACTGTCACGTTGGTGTCTATTGTTATGCTACGATCGAATGTTTTCCTAAGATGGATAATACCCTTCCTTAATCGATCTTGCTCTGGTCTATTGGTATTCTTTGTTAAAGTTAGAGCATCGTCCCTATAAATAGCAACATACACACCAGGAAAAGCTTTTCCTAACATGTCAAGCAGGAATAGCCCAATGATATCGCATATGCCTGCTCCATCATATGACCCCATGTTCACATCGAAAGAACTCTCTGTCTGCTGACTTGACCTACTCTGCGTTCTCGCTGAATAGTAAGGTATTTTCTAGCATGGAGGATTATATCCTTATCTTGTTCACTAAATCTCTGTAAAATCACCTGTGAAAGTGAGGCCTTTATCTAGCAGTTTTCTAGAAATAGATGCATAGAAATCTACATCAAATTGTGTAAATCTTGCTTTATTCTTATTTCTAATTGCTTTAAACCAGCTAACAACTTTTATACTATTGGACCATTGAACCAAATTAGTTGCCCCTAGCTTTGATTTAAAAAAAAATTCCTTACTAATTATACCAATTTCTGATTTTGCAGGGTTAACTAGTCTGCATTTAAGATTAGATAGGTAGGAAGTTATTTTTATAGTCTTTAATAGTTATAAAGGCCTCTTTTTTTTGGAAGGAACTCTTTTTTTTTTTATCTAATTTAGATCTAGCAGCGATGATACTAGCTTCTTTATTAATGTCGTTATAAACTTGTGTTCTAGCTTTAGCATAATTACTAATAACATTGTTATATAGGAGTTGTATGTGCTGTTGTCTACAAGGTATAAGTTCTTGGTTTTATCAGAAATAAAGTGCCGTTTTTTGTATATAT
>NC_068985.1:59408490-59409736 GCF_001194135.2 Octopus bimaculoides | reverse complement strand
TATATATATATATATATATATATGTATTATATATATATATGTATGCATGTATATGTATATATATATATATGTCTGTCTGTCTTTCTGTCTGTCGGTATATCTATCTATATTATATTTTGTATGTGTAGATCCAGAGTGAGTGGGAGTGGGGAATTGAAGGCAGATACATGCATGCATGCATACATACATACATACATGCATACATACATACATACAAATATACATACATACATACATGCATACAATGCACAAATACATACATACATACATACATACATACACATACAGGTATATATACACACATAGACAGAGTGCGGTAAATAAATTATCGCCTAAATTACGCAAAAATGAAAATAACACTGACTTCTTATTTTAACAGATATATTTACCAAACCAAAGAGTAAATTTGTTCAATAAAATCATCATTGGCTCCAACCACGGCCTCCACGACTTCGGAATCTCCTGCAGCATTTCTGGACGGTCTCCATGTTTATCTTGGTGAATCCTGCCATAATACTTGCCTTCAGTTCATCTTTGGTGTTACGTAGAGTTTGTTGGTCCCTCACCCAACTGTGCCCCACACATAGTAATCGAGGGGTTTCAATCTAGGGAGTCAGGTGGTCAGATCTTAGGGGTTGTTGCAGAAATTGTCTGACAGCCATAACTGGATTCTTCTGCTTGTGTGGCATAGTGCAAAGTCTTGTTGCCAGACTCAGAGTGTTCCAGCAGCCCCCCTCTTGACCCAGGGCAGCACTACCTCTTCCAGGCACTTGATGTAGGGCCCCCGTGTTGTGTATGAGGTCATGCGGGGAGATGAATAGAGGCATAACGACACCATCACTAGTGATCACTCCAAACAACATGATGTTGACTGGTTGTTTGATTTTTATAACTCTTAGTACATGTTTTGAGGACTGGAAAAGCCAACAGTTGTTCTGTGTGTTCACCATCGAATCCTGGCAGAATGTTTTCCCATCTGAGAAAAACCAAAGCATGTTCGATTGGAGGGGATGCTTGAGTTTGTTCAAAAGCTTCGTAGCGCGGTCTTTCGTCTTGTCCTTAAATACTTGGGATTAAAATTGACCCTTTCTCATCTTGAATGAGGAATACCGAATGTCTTCATGCACTACTTACATGATAAGAAACTCAGACACTCCCATGTTCCTGGCGATGGACCTGATTCTTGAATCTCACCAGTACATTCAGAAGTTCTTTTTTGTATCAGAACGATCAGAGTGACTTTTCC
>NC_068985.1:59403882-59404556 GCF_001194135.2 Octopus bimaculoides | reverse complement strand
ATATATATATATATACATATATATATATTTAGTTATACATATATGTATGCATGCATGCATATATATACACCTATACATATTTATAAATGCATATACGTACATCCGTACAGTAGATGCTCACTTCTTCCTGTACCTTTCTGGTCACATCATTTTCCATCAATGTTTTGTTCGTCAAATATAACAGAATTTCTTGAAGACCTCATTTGTATTGAGAGGAAACTAGTTCCAAATTAATTATTTTTGGCGTCTTATGACGACCGAAGAGGTACATTTATCATTTCATTGTCCATCATTTATTAACATAAAACATACCTATCACACTAACTGTAAGTCTCCAACATAGATCAATCGTAGTTACTCTCCTTAAACCAATTTATCCAAACCATTGCTATTAGCGTTACAGAAAATTTATTTTTTTGTATGTGTGAATGTTGTTAAACGGCAAAATTTAATTATTTTCTTGTAGTCCAGGCAAGGTTTAATTGGGTTGATTTACATTTTCGTTACCCAGAACATATGTTTAGAGGCATTGAATATATAAATTATGAGTAGAGAAAGAATCAGCAAATTATGTATGTCTGTGCATATATATAATATATGATACATAATATATAATATAATATATATATAATATATATATATATATATAATATATATAAAATAATATCATATAT
>NC_068985.1:59401712-59403437 GCF_001194135.2 Octopus bimaculoides | reverse complement strand
ATATATACATACATATACATATATGTACATATATATATACATATACATATACATATACATATATATATTTTTATATATACGAATGCGTGTATATATGTGTGTGTGTATATATATATATGTATATAGGCATAAATGCATGCATACGGACGAACACATACACGCCCGCTAATCCTCGTGTGTGTGTGTGTGTGTGTGTGTGTGTGTGTGTGTGTCTCTGTGTGTATGTCTGCATGTACATGATGCAAGATGTACTTTAGGATACTTAATTACTAGCATATTACTTTCTTCAAACGAATTAAAAGGTTTTGGTTTCTTTCGGAAACCTCATGATAGACAATATGCTACGAAAAGAAATGAAATGACATACACTTAGATATTACCAAATATATCCTTCATTTGCTTTTCGCACCCTGTGCGTGCATGTGTTGATATACGTACATAGAAACAGACCCCCCCCACCACACACATTGTATATGTAGATCGGGGTTTCTTGAGAGCCATACATCCTTGCTTATGAACGACGAAATGCTTTTTCTGAACCCAGTGTTGTATCTGTTTGGAGCTGTGAGATGATGCCAAGTCCTGTTGGAGGTCTCAAGCTGCGCCTTGATAGTGCTTCTTCGCCCATGGAAACAGTTCAGCTTCCAGAATGTCACTAATGTATTGTTGTGTGTTAATTTTAACACCCGAGGGTACAAAACGAGGTAAGACCTCCCAGTGGCTGTCACAGCGCCCAAACATTAACTGACAGTGGGGGGATTTTGATGTCGATTTACGAGTCTACCGTCGATGGAACCAGATACATTCCAAAGTTAGTCATTCTGATGGTTTACTGTTTGTTCGATGTCAACTCGTTTTCATCAAATAACACCAAGTTGAGCAGCGTGCTTTCAGCGATTTGATGCAGGATAAGATGACTTCTCATGGACTTATAAACTTACGTGAACTCATGACGGTAGATCATTTTGTTGCGGTGGTTCCTGAGATCCTCCTTCAGCATTCGATACATCGATGTTCGGTTCACTTTTGCTGTGGCGGCCACTTATCTGACACAACGACGAGGATTTTGCCGTATATTTTCTTTGGTTCTTTTGTTAAGCTGCATGGTCCACTAACTTCATTTTCAGCCTCATTCACGTCGATCAGCGGTGGAACCAGTTTCTCGAAATTTCTTGGCAATTTTCCAGACTGGTCTTCAGTTAATTTTAAGCTTTTTTGCTATAGCTGTATTACTTTCACCTCCTTCGTGGAGGGCTACGATTGTATTTCGGTCTATAGCCATTATCTAATTTATAAATCTGAATTTTAGTCTGAAACAAAAAGAAGAAACACTAAGATAAGATGTGACGTATAGTTTTCATATCTTGTCACATTTATTGATAGTTATTAAAACCCGAAACTTCTGTTGTCTTAATTTTAGGACACCCTGTATGTATGGATGGATGTATGTATGTATATTCAAATATGCCATCCTACCCAAACTTATTTCTTTAAAAGTTATATGATTACATCGCAAGTATTTCATCATGCGATCAATATTGATGGAAATGGATTCATATCTAATTTACATTCCTGTTCGGCCGTTCTGATTGCGTGGTCAGTGTATTAATGTTACGGCAAACAAAACTGTTCTAAATATATTACAACACCGAAATCCTCGATCTCTCTTGCCGAAGTTCATTATAGAACTGTCTTGTCCGTCCATCCATCCATCCATCCATCCAT
>NC_068985.1:59397485-59401702 GCF_001194135.2 Octopus bimaculoides | reverse complement strand
CCATCCATCCATCCATCCATCCATCCATCCATCTATCTATCTATCTATCTATCTATCTATCTATCTATCTATCTATCTATCTATCTATCTAAGTAAAACATTCCTACGGGAAACTGTCAACGGACCTTATACGATTTCACTAATTCACTGATCCTTTAATCATGGAATTACCTAATACTGATGATTACTAATATCATCAATTAAGCGTCTGTCTTTCTATACTGCTTATCTCTATCTCTCAGGTGACAAAAACATTCATATACGTAACGCCAACGGACTTAACGCGACTTTATTAAATCTATGACTTACTTCATTAACTCTTTAATATGAGATTACCTAATATAGTTGCCTCTCATTCTAACTGATGTCTACTGATATCCTCAATTAAGGATCTGTCTTTCTAGTCAGTTTTACCTCGATCTCTTTGATGATGGAATACTTGGGTTACGTGAATTCGTTCACATTAACATGATGCAGTTCCTCCGATATTCCAGAAATAGTTGTAAGATTCCTTACTCATCTACTATAAGTCTTCTATGCTTTATTTATACTTTACTTGTATCCTTTATTATGAAGTAGATATCCTCAAGTGACACCAGATGCCTTGTTTGTTCGTCTTCCATTTTGATACACACAAACATACGCGCACACGCACCCATACCTACGCGCGCGCGCACACACACACACACGCACGTTATAAACAAACTTTGGAGGCACTGAATTTGTTGGTATTTTACAGACAAGACAGTAAATTTCGAAGGCAGTACAGCTGCGAAATCAGCAGAAAAAGATTGGGTATTTACTCAACATTTTTTTTTTGTCTTCTAAGGGTAAATACCCAATCTTTCCCAGATGATTTCACTATAATACTGCGTTCGAAATTTACTTTCTTGTGTGTAAAATATATATATCTATAGTAAAATACACACACACGCACACACACACACGCACACACACACACACAGACACAGACACACACACACACACACACACACACACACACACACACACACACACACACACACACACACACACACACACACACACACACACACACACACACACACACTGAATGATAAAAAAGCGCTCAGTACATGTTGCGGAATGTATTGTTAAAAAACGGAATGTTTGTTTCACAACTTGAGTTTCATGTCACTTCGATCTTCAGAGGAGTATAGTTACAATCGGTGATGTAATTAGAATTGTTGGTGTAAGTGTGGTCTCATTGGTTTGCAATGTACTATTTTTGATTGATTGTTTAATTTTATTTTGTGTCCCGTTGTTTACTTGCATTTGCTGAAGAGCAGTCATGCTTTTAATTTATTTTGCTATTGTATTTTTTGTCTAATTTTATTGGGTGGGTTGTGTATTTACTGACTTTATCTGTTAATGTCATTGAATCCGTTATAATATCTTTTTGGATCGCCTCGAAAGAAACAAATATAAAGTTTTGATTAAAAATAATTTACATTAAATTTCTTTATTCTTGACCAAACAAAACATTAATCACATTAACAAAAGCTGCTCAACCTTTCAGAATATGAGAAGCTTCTACAACCTATACCTTTAATTTAACAAGATTACAACGAATACATCAAAAACAAGGCTCTAATATTTCTTAACCTTAATGAATACAATGTTCTAGCAATGCATCAACATTTGCAAACACAATACGATACACACGAATACAAAGTCACCCCAGTCAGAATGCCATGAGATGTAAGCAAACACAATATTATCCTCCGTACCATTTTCCTTTATCTTTTTTAGTTTCAGTGTCTTTCCTCTCTTTAAAACAAAACATTATTCTTCGAATTTCTGTTGGGAATTGATCAATTAGGAACAATTAAAATCTTTTAAAAGAGTCGACCATCGCCACTTAGGTGTTCTAGAAGTGACCTGTTTCAGACCTGTTTTCAGAGGATGACTCACAACAGTACACCACGGCATCTGCTTAATGACCAAAGGGAACGGCCATTTCTCGGAGCCATTTCATATTGCGCTCTTGATGTGTCACGTGAAGCTTCTTTCCTGTACATAATGACACTCGATATATTGCATCAAAATTGAGAATTGTTGAGGGGCACTCTTTTTAAACTGGGACCTAGAAGAGCTGTATAGGAGCACACAGACAACATAACAGTGTTGGATATTGCAGGAGTAAATTTGGTTAGAATATTTCTAAACGTATACAAGGTGGTAATAAGTAGAAGATATAAATCTGGATAATACAGTCGGTTTACGATTCGGTACGTGGCGAAAGAGGCACTAGCAGCCGAAATTCTGGTTATGGCGAGTGAAACATCTTTTAGGTCCAGTATTATAAATAAATGAGGAAACTTTTCATCCCCGAATAGGTGATATGAGAAAGATATACCGATGAAAATTCAAGTATGAGTAGTGAAAACAGAAAAGGGGAAAAAAGAAAGAAATCACAGAAACAGAAGAAACACAAAACAAGGAAAACAGGTGAGGAGGAACAATATTTTCCAAAAGACAATGGCATCTCTTCCCAGGTAAATTAGGAAGAAAATGAAGTGGAGCAAGATGAACTGAGAGTCAATGTTTGAAAATCCAAGAAGCATCTAATAGATAAAATTACACATATCTGATGCCAAGGCTTTTTCAAAAACGTTACAGTGATATTAATTCAGTTAGGCTCAGAATACAAACAGCATGCAGGACATAGATTATTAGTACAAGTAAAACTTTACCTCGAACTTAAACGAGATTACTTTTATAATCCTCTCTACGATAGGCACAAGGCCCGGAATTTTGGTGCAGACGGGACTAATCGATTACACTGACCCCAGTACTCAACTATTATATATTTTAATGACCCTGAAAGGATAAAAGGTAATTTCAACCTCTGCAGAATTTGAACTCAGAACATCATGAATCAGAAAAAATTTCTCCGGCATGCTAACGATTCCACCTTGACTATTACTAAAAATGGAATCAATAAAATAAAATAGCAGTAAAGAAGGTGGGTCAACTAATTTTCTCCCTTTAAAAATTGCTGGCCTCGTGTCTAAATTAGAACAGATTATTATTATTACTTTTATTCGAACTCAGTGAAATTGTAGTATCTCCATAGTGGCAGGAAAAGAATGTGCAGTATTTATTCCGGAGCTCTACGTTCTGAATTCAAATTCTAGCGAGGTCAACCCTGCTTTACATTTGTCTGGGTTCGGTAAAATGAAGTTCAACATAAGTACAAAGGTTGACGTAAATCACTTGCCCTCTCTCTTCAAAATTGATGTCCCATATATTTGGGGTCGATAAAGTGAGTACCAGTTAACTACTGCTTTAGATTTAACCATATATGAACTTTCCCTCTACGTTTAAAAATCTTTGTGGCTTTGTACATCAGTTAGAAAGCAATAATGTTTTTATTTGAAATCTTGTGATTTTCATGTAATATTTTCATTTTTTAAATTTCATTCATGAAAATATTACATATAGAAATTCTTTTAAAACATGTATTACTTTTATTTAAACTTATGTCACTTATTTTATATTTTTAAAGAAAGATTTTTGATAGTTCAGCATTTTATTTTAACCGTTTGACGTCGAGAAAAAAACGGTAAAAACATAAGTGAACACCAACAAAATAAAAAAAAGATATCTTAATTATATATCCTTTGTCAGAAATGTTTCGTTTGTTACAGAAAAACCAGCTTTAATTTTATCAATAAATGAGGAGGTAAAAAAAAGCCGTAAATACAGTAAGAAATATCGTCTTACGTGCCAAGTTATGAAAAATGTAAAGTTACATATAATATCAACTAAACTTTACCATTAAAAGAAAACTTCAAACTTTCAGAAAACGTATAAAACAAGATAACATCTAACCTTATGAGAGACACAAGTGAAGAATAATAAAATATTTATTATAAAATCTTTGTATTTTTTGGTTAAGTTTTAACCAGTAAATGTCTCGTTGCTATAAGGAATCAAAGAATTGTTACATTTGAATTTACAGACATTTATATAATATTTATAGTTATTCTATCAAAGGTGTGCATATAGTGGTCTGAAATGCTGGTGCCTTTTTTCTTTTAGCTGTATTGTGATTGGACGTGAATGTGAAATACGTGCGTGTCAATATATTTCAACGTGCGTATAAATACATACACACACACACACACACACACACACACACACACATACACACACATATGTAAATATATATATATATACACATATATATATGC
>NC_068985.1:59395175-59397257 GCF_001194135.2 Octopus bimaculoides | reverse complement strand
ATATATATATGTATGTAAGTACATATATGTACTTATTTATGGGTATAATATCGGTCTCAAATTTTGGCACAAGATCAGAAAATTGGAGGGAAGGGTAAGTCGATTACATCGTCGCCAGTGCTCAACTGGTACTTATTTTATTGGCCCCCAAAAGGGTGAAAGGCAAAATCGATCCCGGTGGCATTTGAGCTCAGAACATAAAGACGGACGAAATGGTGCTAAGTATTTTGTCCGTCGTTCAAACAATGTTGTCGGTTCGCCGCACCATTTATGGATATAATATTAGTTCTTCATATACAGATTGCCATTCGTTTTATGCTAGAAGCCGATCTTAAGCAGGTCTGAATAGAAAAGTCTTACAACATTCGGATGTCTCTAAACAAGAAATTATACATATACTATGACTTGCTCTGAAGTTTTGTTTAATGTGAGAAAGTCTGAGACATAGCCAAATCGAAATTAATTTCCATGAAGTGAAGAACTGGCTGAGTCAAAAAGTGTAACTCTGTTAGGTACTTAGTTATAGAATTTTCTATTGCTTTATGAGTAATAAAAAAAAGCAAAGTGATCAGAAAATTAATCAAAAAGTGGTCTCTAATAGAATTATTAATATTTCTAAATCTCTCTGAAAAAAACTACGGCAGCGGTGCTGGATATTAATAGTTATCGCCAAGCTAACATGGCAGTTCAGGAAAATAGGACGAATGCTGCCGTTGATTAGCTCCAAGAGGCCATCGCCTCTAGCTAGCTACGTGACACACGACCTCTCCTGTTCGAAGGTTATAATGGACACGAGTTCTAATATTATTCTTAAAATTCTAATATTATTCTTAAAATATTCTAAATTTGGTTCTACATGTAATGGTTAGAAGATATTTGAGGAACCAGAAAACTTGGGTAAAATGAAATCGAAGAAGTGAAAAGACAGAACGAAAGAAGGTTGACGACTGATCTACGTCGACATGCACAGGTGAAAGCAATCTTTTGGGGGACTGGTGGTTGTTCATGCATTCATGGCTCCTATCACACGCCATTGACGTTGTCCACGAAAAGGGTGCAAAAAACTTGGGCTAATGCAACTTGGCACCTGAGCAATCTCAGACTTTGCTGCCAGAACACAAATGTGTTGCCAGAACACAAACGAATCAGTTATTTTTCTAAATATTCTGACAGTCTGTATCAGCTCCGAGACGATGAAAGGCAACGCTGATCTCGGCCGTACTTGAACTTACAGTGTTGAGAATAGCAACATATATCACGAAATTTTATATGAAACACCGTAAAACTCTCTCAATTTGCCATGTTAAACATATAGATACTTATTGAAATATAAGGATATACGAAGGCGAATGTGCGCACACATACTGATACACACATATACACAAATATATTTATATTTTATAAAAAAAGTGTAAAACATATTCAATCATCAACACATTTTAGTGAAATCCTTTCATTATATATATGTAATTGTATAGTAAATATACGTGTCCATGTGCATATAGATACAAGCATAGTTATATAGCTGTAATCATGTATATAGTTTGTGCAACCCTATACGTCTGTGTGTGTATTTGAATGTATATATAATATATAGATATGTATATATAAACATATGCATATATGCATGTATATGTATTTACACATACACACACACACACACATGATGTGTTAAATATACTGTATTGACTGTCGTTTTATGCCGCAGTTACTCATTTTAAATAGCAAAAAATAATATTTCCATTTTACTTTTCTTACTATATTTATTAAATTCACTTTTACCGTATCTGTGAAAAAAATTCTACTTACTTCTATAGATTTGAATAAATGTTTTTCGGCAGCGAATAGTTTGCATAGGAAAAAAAAATTACTGCTCGGTTTAATTTAAACATATTGAGACGAGATCTAAGGTCAGTAGTGAACAGTGACTTTTGGATGTTAGGTACAAATACGTAAGTCTGGTGTAATAAATAGAATGATGCAGTAACTGATATTATGTAATATGTATAGTGGTGTAACAGTAATGCGATATAATACATGTGTACTTGTTATAATAGCTTTGAAGTTCTATGCATGTATATA
>NC_068985.1:59393523-59395165 GCF_001194135.2 Octopus bimaculoides | reverse complement strand
TATATATATAATACAAGCATATTCGCTTCCAACCACGGGTAAACACCCAGATACAGGCACACAGACATTTACCCACAAAATTGCATATATATGTGTACTAGTGTGTGTATGTGTGTGCATTTTGTGGTATCTCAAAAGGGTCCGTATGCCAATAATAAATACATGCATTGGTTGTATTTCATTTCTTTCATTATTATTATTTTCTGATCGGATATACAAACGAACATCTCCAGAAAATTTAAAAACTATATTATCTACAATTTTGTGTGAAAGTTCCATCTTTCGTTTCTCCCTGTCTACCCAAATATGTAAACATACCTTTATGTATAAGTATATGCCCATGTTTGTAAGCAAATGGAAATGAAAGTAAACAGATATACATACAGACAGATAGGTACATAGGTAATATGAACAGACAAGCACGCATGCACACACACGTACGCAAATGAAGACTTAAACACATGACCATATACATATACATTTCACTTCATACACGGACACATATGGAGACATATCCACACATATGGAGATACACATGCATACACACAGACAAGGTATATAGTCACAAAAACCCATACACAGACACACTTAGACATGCTCACACAAGGAGACAGAGGTACACACACACATGCAAACACACAAACACACAAAGATATGAATATGCAGAGTATATTCATACAAACGTATACACATACATACATATATACATACACACATGCATACATGAATACACACACTCACATGCATGCATACATACATACATACATACATCATACATACATACATCATCCATACATGCATACATATGTATGCGCACATACACTGACCCACACACATGTGCACAAGAAAACAAAAAGAACGCAGCTCGGATAACGGACAAAGTCAACAACTATTGAAAAAGTTATTAGACGCAACGAAAATTTTAGAAAAATAAATGAGTTGAAACTTTACCGGTGAATGTGCTAAATTATAAGGCACTAAAAGAGAATGACTCTCCCCAGACACAACAGTATGATGGTTGTCACTTCTTCACAGAAGAAGGCCATCTCTTCAATTAATAAATACTGTCATGATATCTTATATGACCGCTTATATGACAAACAAACCCTACTGCAGGTCTTACAAATATTTTTAAGCAACAAAGTGTCTAGGATTGTAGTTAAGTCCTGTCGAGCTTAAAATGCTTTACATCTATTGTAGATCATTTGTTTCCAAACCAATCAATCTTGCGTTATCAACTCCCAGTTTTCAACTTTCACATTAAGAGCCATAAGGTTGCTTTTAACAGCATCCCGAAAACGTTCCTTACGTTTATGTCTCGTACGTTTGCCATGCTGTAACTCTCTGTAAAACAATTGCTTTCGCAGCCTGTCATCCTGCATCCTAGCAAGGTACCCAACCCAACGTATCTGATTGCGTATGAGGATCATTACAATACTGGGTGTGTTAGCTTATATATATATATATATATATATATATATATATATATATGACGGGCTTCTTTCAGTTTCCGTCTACCAAATCCACTCACAAGGTCGGCCCGAGGCTATAGTGGAAGACACTTGCACAAGGTCCCACGCAATGGGACTGAACCGGGAACCATGTAGTTGGTAAGCAAACTACTTACTACACAGTCACTCCT
>NC_068985.1:59386876-59391282 GCF_001194135.2 Octopus bimaculoides | reverse complement strand
CGAAAGTTTAGGAGTCGGAGCAGACATTTTGCGATGCCCTTAAAGCCAGGAATTTTTCAGCACGCCCTCGTATGTATATCTGCATGTATTCATGCATGTATGTATGTATGCATGTGTGTGTGCATATATGTATATATATATATATATATATATATATATATATATATGTGTGTGTGTGTGTGTGTGTGTGTGTGTGTGTGTGTGTGATGTGTGTGTGTGATGTGTGTGTGTGTGTGTCTGATGTGTGTGTGTGTTTGTGTCTGTATATATATGTATGTATATATATATACAACGACACACGCACATGTATTATTTAATAAATACAATATATCTTTTTATGTGTTGAGAGCGTGCTAGACCAGTATTTTATAACATGTCGGGTGTCTTGACAGAATCATCAGGCACTAATAGTAGCGCATAGGATATCTCAATAAGATATGAATGCCCAAATTATGAAGTCAGTTACATAATAACATAAAATTAGTTACCCGATAATAGAATTCAAATGAAGTAACCCCGAAAAGGGCTTTAATGCGTTTCCAGGGTATTTAGGAGGAAATACCAATAAGGTATGTATACCTAAATCGTGATTAACTCTGAAAAGGGCCTTTGTGCGTTCCCGGAGAGTATTACCCTCAGTGGCGCTAGTGCTGAAACAGATTTACAATGAATGTAGAAGACTGACATTTAGTTTTAGAGTAGACATACAAATAAATTTGCATATAGATTTTAAAATAAAATAATATGTAGGTTATCAATACATTTACAACAGTAAACGCTGAATATGTGCGGATGACGGACATACTTAGCTCTCTATTTAGCTAAGGAAATATGCATTTAAAGGTATTGCACAATTGGGACCTATAGAAACTGGAAATTAGGTTAGAATTAAGAATTATAAGAAAGATGGTATAAGTACACACGAAAAAGGTCTCCAGGAATGACAAAGCAAACATACTTTGGCATATTTCACAATACACACAAACAGTGAAATCAAGGTTAACCGGCCGGATATTACTGTCAAATCGACAGGCAAAGAATTCCCTCTTAATCAACATATCAATCCCAACAGATGATAATGTATTCCTAAATGGTATGGAAAAAGTAACTGAAGCCAAAGATCTGGAAATAGAAATAATCCGAATGTGGGCCTGAAAACAGAAAAAAAATTCAATAATAATACGTGCTGTGAGAATGATGAAAATGAAAAGATGCAGACAAATATATAACTAAAATTCTAGGACTTACATATAGACAAAATAGCACTGCTAGACACTGAACACATATATTCTTTTCTACTCTAGGCACAATGCGCGAAATTTTGGGGGAGGGGACCAGTCGATTAGATTGACCCCAGTATGTAGCTGGTACTTAATTTATCAATCCCGAAAGGATGAATTTGTACTCAGAACGTAAAGACAGACGAAATACTGCTAAGCACTTCGCCTAGCGTGCTAACGTTTCTTATTTCTTTATTACCCACAAAGGGATAAACATAAAGAAGACAAACAAGGCCAGACAAATGGGCTAAGTCGATTACATCGACCCCAGTGCGTAACTGGTACTTATTTATCGACCCAGAAAGGATGAAACGCAAAGTCGACCTCTGCGGAATTTGAACTCAGAACGAAATGGCAGACGAAATACCGCTAAGCATTCGCCTAGCGTGCTAATATTTCTGCCAGCTCGCCGCCTTACTGAACACATATATTAAGTAGGGTACTTTCAATACCAAAAAATTAAGAAAACTAAAACAAAACATTGTACATACGTAAGACTGCAGTGTAGTGCAGATTAAAAACGCAAATAACAAAAAGTTTTTGCTGCTACTACTGTCACTAATAAACGTTTCTGCTATAGGTAGAAAGGTCTGAATTTTTTATCTTAGTAGTGGAGGCTAATCCATTACATCTATTCCAGTGGTCAAGTGGAACTTATTTTACTGACCACGAAAGAATGAAAAGTAAAGTCGATCTCGGCAGAACTTGAATTCAGAACATAAGGACAGACGAAATGCCGCTAAGCATTTTGACCATCGTGCTAACGATTCTGCCGGCTTACTACTTTCATAATAATAATAATAATAATAATAATAATAATAACCGTTTTTACTAAAGGGACATGGCCTGAAATTTCGAGGAAGGAATAATTCGATTATATCGACCCCAGGGTTCAACTGGTACTTATTTTATCAACCCGAAGAATGAAAGGCAAAGTTGACGTTGGTGGGATTGTGGACTCAGAACACGAAGACGGACGAAATACTGCTAAGCATTTCGTCCGGCGTGCTAATGATTCTCCCAGCTCACCTCCTTGTTTTAATAATGATACTAATAATCACTTCTTCTGTAGGCACAAGGCATGAAGTTTGAGGGAAGGGATTAAGTCGATTACATCGACCCCAGGATTCAACTAGTACTTATTAATCGATCTTAAAAGTATGAAAGGTAAAGTCGACCTCGGCAGAATTTGAACTCAGAACGTAGCGATAGACAAAATACCGCTAAGCATTTCGCCCGGCGTGCCAACGAGATTGCCAGCTCGCCGCCTTCATTAATAATAATTATAATAACAACAACAACAACAACAACAACAACAACAACAAAAACAACAACAACAACAACAAAAATAATAATAATAATAATAATAATAATAATAATAATAATATTATTATTTATTCGCCACAGAGGCACAATTAAGGTTTCATTTTAATATGGTAAATCTAAGACATAATTTGAAGGATGTGACACGAAAAAAAATACCAGAAAGTATGTTCTCTGGAAGCATTTATTAATGGTTAAGCCATCAATGATCTATATGAAACACCCAAAAGTAAACATGTATACAGGAGCCTTTCAGTTTACGTCTAAGACGTTCCACAAAGACGTCAAGAAACGCCGTATCCAAAACGAAATAATAGAGAGCATTTCGCCAAAATATCGACTAAAGCAAAGAGACAGAAGTATCTGTGCAGCAAACTTCTTAACTAAACAAACATGTCTGCCACTAAGTAGTATGCTACTTCTGACAAATCAATAATTGTATATTAGCATGCAAGCATACATACACAGGCGTGCGCACACACACACACGCACACACAAATGTATATATATAGTGTATGTCTGTGTGTATATGTGCGTGTGTGAGAGTGTTTGTATGTACGCCTCGCTCTCTCTTTATATATATATATATATATATATATATACATATCTCGCTTAGAGATTTATTACTGCTATATATATATGTATCATTACAGATATAGGGTAAAAATTAATAATTAATTACTAATTAATAATTTTACCAACTAGTTCGGTATGTTAAAAAATCACATTATCGGTAAAACTTATACAAAAGTTTTATAATTATAAACATAATTATAATTAGGGTTAAGTAAAAATTGCTTCATCATATACCGAAATTTAGAAATAGCAGTTAAATACTATTCCACTACCATAATATATCTTCCAGACAGCAGGACTCGCAACTCACACAGGCAAAAAAGAAAAAAATAACGAATCCACCTGGCTTTGATAAACTGTATACGCGTTTCAGGATTGAAGAGATGTAAATTAAAATACTTAACTTACTTCCATCTTCAGTACAGTATTCCAAATTATAAATCGAGAATGCTAATAAAGATAGGCATTCGACCAAGCGTCATCGAACATCAGATATCCCAAAACAGCATTTCCGAATTCGTATAGACTGCAGTTTCTGTGGAATTACTCGGAGTGCACGTGGGTGATTCGAGAAAGATGCGAGTTTCTTACTCGACTATATGAATTCGGAAATGCTGTTTTTGGATATCTGATGTCCGATGACGCTTGGTCGAATGCGTATCTTTATTAGCATTCTCGGATTTATAATTTGGAATATTGTATTGAAAATGGAAGTAAGTTAAGTAATTCAATTTACATCTCTTTAATCTTGAAACGCGTATACAGTTAATCAAAGCCGGGTGGATTCGTTATTTTTTCATATATATATGTATGGTGCAGGAGTGGCTGTAAGATAAGTAGCTTGCATACCAACCACATTGTTCCGGGTTCAGTCCCACTACGTGGCACCTTGGGCAATTGTCTTCTACTATAGCCGACCAAATCCTTGTGAGTGGATTTGGTAGACGGAAATTGAAAGAAGTCCGTCGTATATATGTATATATATATGTTTGTGTGTGTAAATGTTTGTCTGTGTTTGTCCCCCCAGCATCGCTTGACAACTGATGGTGGTGTGTTTACGTCTCCGTAACTTAGCGGATCGGCAAAACAGACCGACAGAATAAGTACCAGGCTTCCAAAGAATAAATCCTGGGGTCGATTTGCTCGACTAAAAGGCGATGCTCCAGCATGGCCGCAGTCAAATGACTGAAACAAGTAAAAGAGAAAAAAGAGGAAATATATGTATAT
>NC_068985.1:59379006-59385956 GCF_001194135.2 Octopus bimaculoides | reverse complement strand
AGAGAGGTGTATATACATGCACATATTTGTGTGTGTGTGTGACTTCAAACATATAAAAACAACGAATAAAAGAAATACTGAAACAATAGTTTAAATAGCGGAAAAAAAAAAATTAAAAAAGGAAAAAGGAAATGAAAAAAAAAAAAATCTGAAGAAAATTTAATTGAAATTTTCAATTAAACCATGAAATGGATTTATGGGGAAATTATTATTACGAATAGGAAAAAAAAAACTGTACAAAACTGAAGGAATGAATGTCTCGAATCTACACTTACTACATCTATCGAGTGTGCAAATAGCCTGGACTTATTGAGCTCTGTAAAATATGAATCTATTGAGTGTATATATTGTTTACACTTTTTTGAGTGTATGAGTGATACAAATCTGTTTTGTGCGTATGTAGAATGATCTTTTTGATGTGTGCGCAATATGAACATATTTCGTGTGTGTATACAGTCTAGAGTTATTGATGTGTGTTTAAAATAGAAATCTATACAGTGTTAAAATATGCATCTATTTCATATTCATTGAGGTGTGTATACTATAACTTTATCCAGTGTGTATTATTGAAGTGTTTACGATACGAGTGTATTGGGTGTGTATATATTTTGGATTATTGAGCTGTGTGTATAATATGAATCTATTGAGTGTGTGTGTATAGCCTAGAGTTTTCGATATATGTATAATATGAATGTACTGAATGTGTATATTGTATAGATTTATTGGGTGTGTATATTACGAACAGACTGAATGTGTATAAAATCTAGACATGTTGATGTGTATATATAGTCTGGATTTACCGAGGTGTGTAAATGAAACTGCTGAGGCAGTGTATATAATATGAATTAGATGAGTGTGATTTTAAGAGGTATTTATTGTGTGTTATATATGAATATTGAATGAGTTTATGATAAGAATGTATTAAGTAAGTGAACGATATGAGCTTATTGGATGAGTAAGGATTAAAGTAGAAGCGCTGAAGTCGCCATCTCTGCCAAATAATATTAGGTATTATCCGCGAATGCTACCAAACATTTCGAAGCCAAGTTGAAAGATAACGATATCCAGAATCTCAAGATACCAGACGATCCTCAATCTGGAGCCAGAAAAAGGCCAATGCCTGCTACTAAGGACAGCACTGGCTATTATATCACTGGACTCTGAAGGATTATCTTTAACTAAAGAAGAAATTACTGAAAAATTATGAAAAAGTTTATTATTTTCATATTCTTTTCCTACAAAACCCTGACCATGGGACAAAAAGCCCTCACCCATATATGGAAGGTACGTTAATAGAAAGACCACTAGAGAAATATGTAAACATCATTCTAGAAACATGGGATAATCACCATATCAACACCAAAGAGCGAGAAATAACAAAACATCTCTGAGATGTCTTAAATAAAAATAAGGATGACTGGAGGATATGATTTCCAGATGTAATGTGTCTAAAACAAAACAGATGGAATGGTCATTGTTGGAATACATTTTGATTATAGGGTTGAATTCATCAACCCATGCTGCGACTATAACTAATGTTAGTTAGCAATAAAGGCACAAGAGAGGACCACACAGAATTTTATAGAAAGCGTAAAGTAATTTAAACAACTGTAGAACTGGTCAGCTACCATTTTATTGAATGCAGAACATTAATGGCTGCAACCATCGCAAAGCAATTTCTCTGTCATTGACTTTCTAGAGAAACAACCTATTTCATTATCCTAGGGCTTGCTGGGGCTATAAAATACGAAATAAAAAAGATGCTTTAAGTGTTGAATTTTTCTCCTTTTTCGTATAAAATTTTACCGAATTGGTATTCACTGGTAATTATATAGAGACAATCCTAATGCAGTTTCCTATGAGAAAGACTGAATATACCACAGAATCTTATACAGAAAGGTTTATATAGGCGCGGGCGTGCTTGTGCTGTAAGAAGCTTGTTTCTCAACCACATGGCTCCGGTTTCCGTCCACTGGGTGGTACTTTGGGCAAGCCTTGTGCGTGGTAGACAGAAACTGGAAGAAGCCTGTTATATGTGTGTGTGTGTGTGTGTGTGTGTGTGTGTGTGTGTGCGTGTGTGTGTGTGTGTGTGTGTGTGTGTGCATCTCCCCTATTCCCTCCACCGCTTCACAATCGGTGTCGGTGTGTTTATGTCCCCGTAACTTAATGGTTCGAAAAGAGACCAATAGAATAAGTCCTGGAATTGATTCATCCAGCTGAAAAGATTCTTCAAGGCAATTCTCCAGTATGGCCGCAGTCTTATGATTGAAACAAGTAAAAAATGAAAGACAGAAGAAAAGATCTAAGTATAAACTACCAAAATAGAATTGCAGATACGAAGGTCCTCTGGTATATCAGTGCACTTAGCTTGTTTACTTCACTCAAGCAAATCCACCTACCTTGGGTTGAAGATGTGAGAATTCCTAGATTTTGACAACCAAGAACATTCATCTATCAAATGGAGGGTGCAGTGTTGGCATACTATGTAAAAGATCCAATGATGCTATGAAACCAGCATTAAAAGACTGCTGGATTAATCCAAACACATGGAAGTAATTTTCTCGATGCACCTACTGGCTTCAGGACGTTTGGCTCTATCGAATCTCTGTCTAGTAGAGCGTGCAAAATAGAAGCTTGTAAATCACACCTTAACCATCTCGATAGAAGTGAACACCAATGTATCGCCTGCGACAAATACTTCTCTAATACAATAAGCCTTCACAGACCTCTTTCTCTTTCTTTCTTTCTTTCTTTCTTTCTTTCTTTCTTTCTTTAATTTCTTCTTCCTTCTTATTTCATTTTCACGTTCTTTTTACTTTGTTCCTTTGTTCCTTCCTTCCTTCTTTTCTTTCTTTCATTTTTTCCTTCTTACCTTTCTTGCTTTTCTTCTTTCTAAATGTATTGGTTTGTTTGTTTTGTTTCTCTCTTTCTTTCGGTCGCTTGGTGAATTGACTTAGCACTCACTTTCTTCTCCTCAAATATTTTGGAATTCTAAATTTCTAATACAGTACAACCTGATCCATATATTTTAAAAAAATTATTGCATGAAATGTCCAAATTGTCGTGGCGTAACTGTGACTTGGACACTGATTCGTTTCCATAGCTTCGCAAAATAGTTTAAAGGAAAGTGGAAAATATATCGTGGATATCTGTTAAGTTAGATATCTTCTTACTTCTGTCAATGGAACTGTACGAAATATTGTGCACATAGAGCAAACAACGCAAGGAAAAGGACGTTGTGACAGTACTCTGCAGAAAATATACAATAATTGTTAATCTCATACAACGATTGTCAGAATTTCATTGATTTTTTCAATCATGAACCGTTTGAAATCTTCTTAAAGATAAGTTGAACTAACTCTTCCTGAAGATAGAGATTTGAGATCTTCCTAAAGACAGTGTAGGAAAAAGGAATGAATATACATAACATAACTTATGCCTGCTTTTTCAAATATAACTCTACGGGATTTCGTGAGTACATGAAATCAAATATGAAAAGTCATGCATAATTTTAGAGGCTATTAGTGAAGTTAAAGCTTCTGTATATAAGATCGATTCAAGTTACAGTGTATTATTAAGAAAAACATCGTGTAGCTTAGATCTGCAAGCAAAGAGTGTTATTGTCGAAAACTGACAAATTATTAATGTCATCCTCACGGTTGGCAATAGCAAGTTTTAGGAATATTTTGTTGGTAATATAAACATAAATGCATAGCCACAAGTTTATGTGATATATGGAGGTGTCTTTTGATGCATAATTTATTACCGGGAAATCATAGCACAAGAAAATGTATTTTAATGATAAATGAAGTGTACCAAGAGGATACGACATTCGAGAGTAGGCTATTCACTCCCACACAGCATACATGTACATATATTTATCGATACAAGCATATATAAGTAATAATTTACACGTGCGTTTATATATATATATATATATATATGTTTGTGTGTGTGTGTGTGTCTGTGTGCATAAAGTCATAAATGTTAGAGAAATAGTTTGATGACGTTTTATTTAACAATATTCTAATATCACGACAAATTATTTAGGAACTTAAAAACATGTAAATAATTTATATGATTATATTTAATTATAAATAAATTATATACAAGCCTGCATTAATGCAAATTGTAAAAATTCATTCAAAATAATGCAGAATTTAAGCTACGTCCTCAGGTGAAAAAAGAGTAATATTAAAATTTTCTTATTGTTAGATACAATTTCCTCAAACTATTTCGCTGTCATTTGTGGCTTTATACACTCCTTATTGATTCTTCATGTATCGTACTGTGTATTCTATATGCATGCATGTATGTGTGTATGTATGTATGTATGTATGTATGTATGTATGTATGTATGTATGCATGCGTGCATGAATGTATGTATGTATGTATGTATGTATGTATACATAAACATATTTTCTTTTATACTCTTATTCTTTTATGCGTTTCAGCAAGAAGGCCGCGGCCGTGCTGAGACACATGTTTACTTACAAATAATACCCGATATAAAGGTTGGCTGGCTGGCTGGCTCGTTGCTTTTATTACTTCTGTCACGTTTTAAATAGCATATAAAGAATGAAAATGAGAAAAGTAAAAGAGATTATAGAGATAGCTAAATTAAGAGGTAAGGGAAGACTGTTCACACTACGCTTGGTGGCAGGCAATGAGTAATAGAGTGCATTACGTAAACAGCAGCAGAAGGAGAAAGCGAGAGAGGGGGAATAGATAGATAGATAGAAAGAGAGGGAGAGAGAAATGACAGGTTAACAATGGAAGAAGTTATACATATAATAAATTTCTTGCATTTGATTTCAATTTAAATTGATAAATAGTTTTATTATAAAATTAATATTCACTTCACCATGTTTGTATAAGCACTGAGATAAATCCTCTCAGATAGAGTACAGTCCTGGGGAATTGCTAGATCAGGTGATTTCAGGTTATATGAGCTTCATCAGTAATAGTCGTCCATTCATGTATGTCATTTACAATACACAGGATTTAAATATCTCTAACATACAATAGTCGGACGAGCTTGTATAGCTTCCCGTGCATAGGTTCAAAATGCAATATACCAGCTCTGTCAGCCTGAATGATTGCCGATGATACACAACATGCCATACAAATTCGTCCGACTATTGTATTGCCAGAAACATGAACCCTATTGTGGCTCGTTTTCAAGTCCTATTTATATCAAATGATATCTCTCACATTCTTTGATAATAATAATAAGAATATGTTTAAAACAGTTTAAAAGAGAGTATTAAAAAAAAAAGCGTTTGGTATTATATATATACCCAGAAGGAGATATATTTAAGAATTTACAAAAATTTGGAGAGGATCTGATCCGTCTTTTTAACATGCTTTCTCTCTTGTGTAGCTAGGGAATGTTTGCTATTTTAAGGGACAGTGTGGGAGGCTGGTTGGGGTGGGGGAAAGGAAAATCAATGTAGAATTAAAAGGGTTTTTTTTTGTTTCTGGGCTAGTCTGTCATGGTTCAGTGGTTTTGGGGGCTGGTCTTAGAGGTCAGAATGTCTCTGTGCACGTCTCTATGTGTGTGTGTATATATACATGTTTGTGTCTGTGAGTGTGAGCCGTTTTTGATTGGTCCCAGAGTTTTTTGTGGTGTGTGTATATAGATCTGTGTGTTTCATATTTGGTACGATGGTGTGCGTATATGTGTGCACGTTTGTGTGTGTGTGTGTGATTAATATTTGTTAGGGTGTTGTGTGTACGTATGTGTGTGTATGTGTTTGACCTCGTGTGTGTATGTGTGCATCTGTGGGTGCGTGTGTATGTATGTTTGTGTTTTGTGTTGGTGGGAATGTTATGTGTAAGTACGTGTGTGTGTGTGTGTGTGTGTGTGTGTGAGTATGTTTCTGTTGTTTGAATTGTCCTTGTGGTGTGTGTGTGTGAGTGAGCAACCGTATGTGTTCTCTCTCTCTCACATACACACAACGCACGCTTTCTGTCTCGCACCCCCATTAACACATACCCACGTCCATGTCAGTTTTCTCTCTCTTTGACTTTATCCTGACATCAAACGAAATGTACATTTCCACCCACAAAAATAAATAAATGAATTTGTTTACGTATTTTACCGAACGCTATGCCTTAACAGCTTTTGGATCACATGTTTACTTTGACATTTTTGCGAGTCATATCGAAAGATCGCCTAATTTTGACCATCTACACACACATTGGCGGAATCACCTTCTTAGACACATCCGTGGAACTGGAAAAACATTCCTCCTGAATCTTCTTCTTGCGAAGTTACGGCATAATGGTGACCTTGCTATTGCTGTTGCCTCCTCAGGAATAGCCTCAATTCTTCTCGATGGCAGACGAAGAGCACACTCTGTCTTCAAATTGCCTTTCAACGTAACACATCAAGAAAAACTCAACGTACCACATAATGCATTCCTCGGACGAAGCGACAATTTTGAAAAAAGTGCAAACTCATTTTTTGGGATAAAGCAACTATGTCCCATAAATGTTTCCTACAACAGTTCGTACTGCAGTTAGAGACCTTAGATCAAACAACAACATCCTAGGAGGTGCGACTCTACTTCTTGCAGGATATTTTCGACAAACTCTTTCCATTATACCCAAAGAACCATCTGCTGATGAATATAATACCTACCTTTAAAAATCCCTTCTTTGGTCGCATGTCCAATCGAAACAACTCACTATCAGCATGAAATCACTCCTACAGACTGGTCAGCCTACAACGCAGTTTTCGGAAATGCTCCTTAAAATCGGCAATGGACGAATTACATCCGATGACAACGGATACAGTGACACTACCACCATTGGGCACACTGAATCCAGCCCTGATGATTTATGTTCTGTCGTTTACCTAAATCTTACAACGGAATACATAAAACCAGATTGGCTTCGAGACAGGGCTGTGCACACACAAACACACACACACACACACACACACA
>NC_068985.1:59377807-59378867 GCF_001194135.2 Octopus bimaculoides | reverse complement strand
ACACACATAAATATATACAAATATATATAAAAGAGGTGAGGACCGAAACCCTTCAAAGGGATGTCAAACATTCAAGTCCACCGGTACGGTCCAAGTAAAGAATATATATAAAAAGTATATATTCAGTATTTGGAAAAACAATAAATTGAGTATAGAGAATGGAAAAAAAAAAAATTGAAGGTGTAGACGATCTTTAAATCATAATCCAGGTTGGTACAGATCCAACATAAATTCTACAGATTCTTTCAGAGTTTAATTAATTCCAAAGATAAAAATGAAAAACTCATCTTGAAATAAAAATTGGATTCTTCGTCAGGAATTAGATATTGGTATAAATAATTACCTACAAATGCATCTGTCAACACTCTTAACTTACTGAGTCAGCTACCTTCTCAAGAACGTTGTTACAAATCAGTTGATACCGTTACCGACCTCGATCAGATTACACACTTTCCAACAGAATTTTTTAATTCCTAAAATTTTCCAGGATTCCTTTCCCATGAACTTCACTTAAAAGTCGGTTGCTCTGTCATCCTCCTACGCAATCTAAACGCACCCACACCATGCAGTGGAACTCGCCTTGTGGTCAAACAAATGATTTCATTGATATTTTGCTTCATTTCCCTGATTGTTGTTAACAGTACATTATCTTCAATGACCCTTCTAACTTCACACACACTGTTCGCTCATAAGCATGCTCTGGCATTTATTTTTGTACGTACCATCATTCTGTTTGTGTTTTTGCTATAAATGTTTGCTTTTCTTTATCATACATGACTTTCATTGAAAAAAAAAAAATCTTCAATGCAGCTGTGTCAGGTATTACGAGAAAAATAAGTACATGATACAAAACGGTTTAAGTAAGATATAAAATCTCTAATGCATATTGCAATTGCGATCCCATTTCCTGGACTTTCATTTATTACTTACTGCCAAAAGTGTATTAAAAAAAAATTATTCATTACCTAAGTTTCTTGATACCATATCATAAGCTGCTAACGAAAATGGTAATTATTCATTTTACGCTTATCAGTTTGAAACGATTTCTAACTGCGGACTA
>NC_068985.1:59375798-59377584 GCF_001194135.2 Octopus bimaculoides | reverse complement strand
TATATATATATATATATATATATATCATATCATATCATATACAAACTTAAATCTTAAATGTGTGGAAGATGGTATTTTTAGAATACTAGATATTATTTTAAATAAAGGATATAAATGTATATCTTTAAAAAATGGTAAAGGTTTGTTGTCTAATTGTTGTTATAAGGGATATATTAAGATAAGTAAAGGAAAAATGAAAGAAATGATTAATTTTATCATTAATAATTCGTTTGTAATGATTGCAGATAGGGTGTTTGAGGAAATTAGGGGAATTCCAATGGGTGGCAATTGTAGCCCTCTGTTAACCCTCTTTCTTCATGCAAGTTCCTTTTTCTTAAAGACCCATGTGCGAGGAAAAAGATGGGTTTTCTTAAACTACTTGACGGATGCTGCAGATGCATAGATGATATGTTTATACCTAGTTATGGTGCCTTCGAATTTTTACTAAGAAAAATACACCCTAGTGAGATTATAGCCACCAGAAATGGTAATAGTATAAAGAATATTAATTATTTAAATGTCAATTTAGTAATTAAGGATAATAATGAAATATATACTGACATTTATTATAAAATTGAAAATTTTGTTTTCCAAGTTACTTCAATGCCATGGTTCAGTAGTAGAATTCCTTCTTTTATTAGTTATGGTGTTTTTGCAGGGCGGATTCTAGGATATAGCACTATTATTCTATAATGATAATAAATTTGTGTAAAGAGTAAATAGACTGTTAAGACATTTAATAAAAGAAGGGTATAGATATGGTAAACTGGTAAAAACTTTTAATCGCTGAGAGACTTGAAATTCAATCGTGCTTTGTTTTGGAGAGAACTGAAATAAAGCTTTCACTTTTTTTTTTTATTATAGTAGTAACTATGGAAGGCTGGTGGGAATATTATTTGTATGGACTTAAATATTGGTTCCTGTTTCGTATATAATTTAGTTATTGTAGGTTTACTATTAATACCGATACAGACGTACATTGATTTATGTGTTTCTTTGTTGTAGTTTAATTTTAAAGTTAGTATTTAATCCTACTTACATTTAGATTGAAGGAATGTGGTTATTAAGCTTTCACTTTTATTATACTATGGAAGACTAGGGAATAAGATATATGACTTACAAGTTTAGTCAGTGCTTTGTTGTATATTTAGGAGTTGGTTATTTATTTACTTATTGAATTTATTTTCCGATACTGTTGTACATAGTGTAAATGTGTTTGAAAGTTGTGGTTTCTTTGGTATGTTTGTTCCGAAACAACACTTATTTTAGTGCTATTGACACCACTGGATTGAATGGTACTATCCAAGTGTCGAAAACATACTGATACCCGTAGAGCAGCTGATGATGGCGGTATGTTGGATTGTTGGTATGACTGGTTTGTATATGTGGAATAGTGTTATAACACATCCTTTTGATATATATATATATCAAAATTAGATAAATAACTGAAATTAGATAAATAACCTTCGAACAGTTAGTCAGCAGCGCCGCCTGGCTAGGGCTTGGCTGCTCTGCATTGACAAGGGGCAACACCCTGAAACTAGTCTGCAGATGCCAAACCAGCAGGGGGACACTGCTGACCTCCCCTGTTCGAAGGTTATAAAGGACACAGGCTTCGTGTGTCACATAGCTAGCTAGAGGCGATGGCTTCTTGGAGCTAATTCATGGCAGCTTTCGTCCTAATTTTGGGACTGCCATGTTGGCTTGGCGATAGCTATTAATTTCCAGTACCGCTGCCGTAGTCTCCTTTACAGAGACTTAGAAATATTAATAACTATATATATAT
>NC_068985.1:59373135-59373648 GCF_001194135.2 Octopus bimaculoides | reverse complement strand
TATATATATATATATATATATATGTCTGTCTGTGTGTGTATATATGTATATATCGTATGTATATATGCATACCTACATGTATGTATGTATGTATAAATATTCTAATAAGGTGTCCAGTCTAACGTAACCGGTGCTTGTGCACCATCGCCTCAATACTCAAGATATCAGCTGTCCTCAGGATCTGTGTGTCTGGAATTTTTTGAGGTCCAGTTAACATTGAGAATGTGCCTCAGATATCTCTGATGAAAGCGGTTCAAGGACCCTTACCTGACGTTTGTACAGAGTCCATATCTCACATGAGTAGAGGAACGATGTCAGTACACATGCATATAGTGAATGGGGAAAGCTTAATCTGCAATGTTTGCAGTCGTGTATGCTCGTCAAGAGCAGGGCTCATTAGCCACCAACGGAGCCGCAAATGCAAAATATAAGTTAGTCCTAGAGCGCACAATGTTCCTGAAGGTCGGCAATGGTCTTCCACGGTCACGAGTGGACGGCCATCATCATGTATAT
>NC_068985.1:59371107-59372633 GCF_001194135.2 Octopus bimaculoides | reverse complement strand
GCGATGAAACCGTTCTTCACGCCATCGTCCAGTACCCAAGCATTGCTGACCTGTGGGCTTATGTCAAACATTTGTTGTCACATGTAGGATGGACCCGGCTATCAGCTGAATCCATAATAGAAATTGCCTCCCCGCCGCCCTCTTTTGGCCGGGAGGGACAAGCAATTTTTATTTGTCTGGTGGATGTAGCAAAAAGTAGTATGGTGACTTGTCTGAAAGAGCTAAAGTCACACACTTTCCTCTTTGGCCAAGCTCTCATCAACTTTTTGAAGTTTCACTCGAAAAGGAAAGTGAGGGTGGAGAGGGAAGTGTTGTCTTCTAGCAAATTTGTTGAATTGTGGGTAGATGTTGGGAAAGTGGCCAGTTTGAAAGGATCAATTCTGAGTATACACATGTAAGAGTAAAAGAAGTGCAATTGACCTGTTGATCTGGCACCAGTGACTTTTGTGGATTTTTCCGCGAGTAACCTTTAAAGCGCCTCTCTTTATGGGGAGTTTTACTTGTTTATTTTTTATTGTTATTTACTGTGTACACGAACGTCAAAATACATTGTAACGTACGGTTTTTACCTTTTAATGCAATTGTATGTGTTTTATGTTTATTTATATTAGCCCTTGTGGACAATAAAAGAATGAATTATTATTGTTATTGTTATTATTATTATTATCATTATCATTATTGTTGTTGTTGTTGTTGTTATTATTATTATTATTATTATTATTATTATTATTATTATTATTATTATTATTATTGTTATTATTATTCTCATCGTCATCATGATCCAAATGATGATGATAATCATCATCATCATCATTATTCCTAAGAGGAAACACTCTTAATGTCATTAATTATTGTTATACACGATTTTCATCTCATTCGGGACGACATTAAATATATGAACACACGGATCTACAAACACAAATTTATCATCATAACTAGACAAACATATCTCATATATATTTGTTAAAAGACATATAATTATGTATGACATTTGTAAATATTACATTGATATTCTATAGTAGAGACGGCGCGGCCAACCTTAACCACTGTCATCGTTATATGCTGCCGGCAACGACTTCACATAAACACTTCTACATTTCAAATGGTCTACTTGATAATCATTTGAAGTTGTGTGTTTAAAGAACTTTTCTCTCTCTGTTAATTAAGCCTTGAATCTTCTTTGAATCGTGGTTGCCGTCAACTTGAAGTCATTCAAATTTTCCAGTTACTTCTAAGAACAAGGAATTATATATTGACATTAACTTTTAAATTATTGATATCGAAATTCCGTTATGTCTCTTATACAGCAGTAGCACACCCACCAGCACCAGCACCAGCACCAGCACCACCAGCATCACCACCGTCGCCGCTGCTGCTGCTGCCTCCGCAGCCGCCACCTTCTCCTTCTCTTCCACCTCCTCCTCCTCCTCCTCCTCCTCCTTCCCCCTTCTTCTTCTTCTTCTTCTTCTTCTTCTTCTTCTTCTTCTTCTTCTTCTTCTTCTTCTTCTTCTTCTTCTTCTTCTTCT
>NC_068985.1:59370007-59370671 GCF_001194135.2 Octopus bimaculoides | reverse complement strand
GTAAAAGAGAATTTGTATGTTTGTGCGCGTATGGTCCTTAAGCATTCGAAAACTGAGTTGCCGATTTCGACGTATGTGGTATCAAAAAATTCAGTAATCTTTCGGCTACCAAATATTTATTTTCATTCACATATTTTCTACGTTATCTAAACAACCAACTATAGTTATTTGTAATACATTTCTCTACAACGATCAGGTTTCATTAGAAAGGAAAAATAGTTTCACATTTTCAATTTGAACCAAAATTAACAGTGTTGCATTGCGAGACTAACGATGTGTGAATAATGAAAGTAATGTTTCTCCGAATTAGTCACAGCTGCACTGTAATAAAGAAAACTGCTGATCATCTATCTACCAAATAAACTATATTTTTGCTACAACAACTATTTTTAACTACTAAAATAACCGGGTCGCACAATTCTGAGGTCATTTCAGGCAATATTTCGATTTGTTTCTAATGTTTCACTTTCGTTCGATGTTTTCCGCATGCCTAGAATTCTACTCAGACAAATATTTATGAAAATGTACACATAAATATTGTATTAAAATAAGTCAAAACCAAAATCATTTCATTAAAAGACATGCATTTCTCTATATGTTATGAGGAAATACAGTCACTCTCTCTCTCTCTCTCTCTCTCTCTCTCTCTCTCTCTCTCTCTCTC
>NC_068985.1:59369435-59369976 GCF_001194135.2 Octopus bimaculoides | reverse complement strand
CTCTCTCTCTCTCTCTCTCTCTCTCTCTCTCTCTCTCTCTCTCTCTCTCTCAAATGCATACGCACACATAAACATATATGCAAAGAAGATGTATGCACATGTATTTATGTACGTGCATATGAACGTATGTGTGTGTGTGAGAGAGAGAGAGAATGTGTGTGTGCGTGTGTGAGTGCCACTTACACATACGTGCAAAAAATATATACAAGACAAAACACCTTTACTCGCTCCCTAGCTATCTCTCCCTCACACGCAAACACGCACACACACAAATGTGTCCATTTCATAGACACGTACATACATCTTTCACTTTCTCCTCTGTTTCACTTCTGCTCTCACTTCAAAGCAAATGTCGCCTTCTAACTTTCTCCCCTCTTTCAATTTCTTTCTCTTCAAAGCATAAAAAAATAATTTCTTGTTTTTTTACAGAAATTTACGAACAATCATATGATTCCATATGATCGATCATATGATCAAGTTGACAACTTCGCTGCTTCAAACGAAAGAATGCGATAAAATAAATTCCTTTGGCACACACACA
>NC_068985.1:59360330-59368653 GCF_001194135.2 Octopus bimaculoides | reverse complement strand
GTTTTTTGAAGAAAAATTAAACTTTAAAAAAGATAATATATATTTCCAAGATTCGTAATTTCTATATTTTTCTACGTAGATAAAAAAAAAATCGAAGAAGTTACAAATTAAGAAATTGCAGTGGGGATGTGGTGAATTCAAAATTTTGAAATCGTGATTTCTAGGCAAACTCGTATAAATCCCCTTTGATACGATTAAACAATACTTAGCTTGTGATCCTTCTTAAGAACAGAAATCACTTTCATGCAAACCCATGCAAATTGTACCCTTCCCATTTACTTTTAAACAATGAATAACTTTCATTAGGCCAGTAATCCAGTTCACTATATATCAGCTGTGCCCATTTTGCCCATAAGAAAAGAGCAAATAATACAATATGGCTGTAGATTATAACCCACGGGCAACGCCGGGATGCATTATTATTGTGTGGATATGTGTGCGTATCTCTGAGTGTGCGCGCGCGTGTGTGCAAGTGTAGCAGTCTGTATATTAGAGTAAGTATCTTGTTGAAAGCCTAATAACTTACCGTATTCATGCCAGTGAATACCTGTTACTGACGAAGTTCAAAGAAGCAGAAATAGGTATTTGGAAATACGAGCACCGGTACTGCATGGCTTTTCCTTTGCTGATGATATATTTGCTTTTTCATTGAACACTGTACATCTATGAGAGATACTTTTTCGAGACGAAATCCAGCATCAATGACATAGAACCATTGCTTAAATATATTTGTTAAAGGCTGGTTTTCGCTTACCATATGATGCCAGTGGTTACTTATTACTGACGAGACCCAAAGAGCAAAAAATGCGTATTTGGTAATGCCACCGCCGCTGCTGGGCGAATTTTGTCTACTGCTGAAATACATCTATAAGAGACGCCTTCACGAGATAAATACGCTGTTCAGCAGGCTATCAACAATATATCTAGGTTAAGTATGATATACAGATTGCTATTTTGAACTAACAGCATGATATGAATATTGCTATCTTGAACTAATAGTACTTCCATCGCTAATAACTAATATCTATCTATCTATCTATCTATCTATCTATCTATCTATCTATCTATCTATCTACTCATACAGTCACATGCTGTCATATTTGGAGGGGTATGTAATTCATCATATCTGATCTAGTACATAATTTCAATGTTACTCTCTCGTCTTCGTGCAAATTAAAGACATCGCTGATCCCGCTTCGACGGGATTTACACTCAAAGCGTAAATGACCGGAACTAAGCACAACCACAAGCCATTGTGTCGAACGCCATACTTATTCTTAGTCCGTGTCATGCAACCATAGCAATATACGAAGACAGATATATTATATAATGTGTAAATTGATATCAGGGTGAAAATTTAGTTTCAATTAAAGTTAATTGTTCGCAGTATGTACTTATTTCCTTCAGTAAAAGCAACTCATTCAATTGGCCAATTTCCAAATTCCTTTAACCAATACAAATTCGTATTTGGCATTGATTCTAAATGGTAAGATTTCTGGAAACAAGCTTGGGTAGGTTTATGAGAGATTTTCGTTTCGGTCCGTCAGTGGTAAGTTATATTGGCAACAGTAATTCTAGTAAGTGGAAAGGACAGTTTCACTATTTTCATTAAGGATTTCTACATGGTTACTAAAATGTAGTAGCTATATATCCTTCAAATTATACGCTAACGTCTCAAGGAAGAAAGACACACTGGGTTGCTTTGTCTTAGGTATGCGCATACAAAAGCGATACTATTGTCAAGGCTGCTTTACTTTACATCATAATGTCGGCCGTATCCAGAATTACTCGAAGCTAAAAAAGACAACAACAAAAACAATTTCATCATCATCATCATCATCATCATCATCATCATCATCATCATCATCATCATCATCATCATCATCATCATCATCATAATCATCATCATCATCATCATCAGCAGCAGCAGCAACAATAACAAAATAAAATCAACAACAAAATTCTACTCAAAATTAACTAAAATTATATTTTATATGGTTGTCGAAATGCTAACATAAGCAACCAAATGTTTCTTAAATCACACCCTATCACCTTAAGCCAGGTGATGTTAGATAATCTATTACTACTTAATCTCAAACCTACAGGAATGTCACGACTGGAAAGCCTTTACGTCTGCCCGGAACTGCTCGATCAATGAAGGTGATCAATAAAACCAACCTACTCAAAATGAACCATTGTGACAAAAATAATGATAAAATCATGTTTCCATCAAATCCTGTCAGCTTAAAATAGGGAAGGACACTTCTGAGATACATTAGGCCTGAGACAATCAACAGTGTGGTCGTGGCTGGAATGATTTACTTGGTATAAGCAGTGTTTGTTCTTTGTTGCTGTTGAAAGAGACATTACTAGCATATCACTACTGGAAGCTGTACTCACGCTATCTCTACTCATGCTCTCCGTGAGAATTTAGCGCGTGAGGACTATGTTGTTTATGAATGATTGGGGAATTTGAAGTAGAATGAAAGCTTACATCATCTGCCATAATGTTAGTGTTGTTGGATATGGTGGTGGGTGACTATGTTATTGATGTTGAGAAGAATTGGGTAGTGTGAGGAACAAACAGGATTGGTCATTCGATACTGAGAACTTATTGAAAGCTACAGATCTAAAAGTTAAGAAACGTGTGGAGATGATAAGTGGACAATTTCGCTAAGAAATTACATACGAGATGCAACTGCAACAGTTTTTGTGATGAGCGCAACAATTTAATTTCAACTAATGTTTTGTAAACGGGACTGCACAAGTGGGTGATATAAAGCAGTAGGTCACCAGTATATATGGCTTCACAGATACTGTACTGATGCTCATTAAGGTGGGAAGAGAGAGAGGGGGAGAAGGTGGGAGGGAAGGAGGGAGTGAAAGAAAGAGAGAGAGAGAGGGAGAGACATAAATAGGTAGATAGATAGAGAGAGAGAGCGGGATAGATAGTTAGATAGAGAAAGGGGCATATATATATATAGAGAGAGAGAGAGAGAGAAAGTGATAGATAGATAGATAGATAGATAGATAGATAGATAGAGAGAGAGAGAGAGAGAGTGAGATAGAGAGAGATAGAGAGAGAGAGAGAGAGAGAGAGAGAGTGTAATTGAAGAATATTGATGTTTATTACTGTCTGCATTAATTTAGACATATTGGAAGGAAATATGGTGGAGTGATAGATAAAATCTATGGAAATGGGTTTCTGGAGTGTGTTCATAGGGCTAAGTAAATCCCTACCGGAGGCCTGGAGTGAATATTTGTAATGTAACGAGCTCTGCTAAAAACATCCAAGGGCCAGGTGGTAGTGCTGAACCGGGTAGTTCTTAGTAAAAGGGGCGAGCCTCCTACCCCATTTAAATTGGAGTTACATTATATTAGCGTCTCACAATTTATAACCATACGTTTTCAGTTGTTCGATGAATTACAGTATCATTATCATGGAATTAACGCATAAGTAATCTTGTACCTTTAAGAATCAGCACGACAAGGGGTGTAGTGACAAGGTAAAAACGATTAAATAACAGTGAAATCTACACCCGATCTACTTCTACATAGTTTCCTTCCACCTAATTTCCCTCACAAAATAGGAGTCAACCCGAAGTTAGAGGAAATGATATTTGCTTAAGATGCCACGCAACGCAATCGAAACCAAGACCTCATTCATACTGCGCCTGCGTATTCACACATGCACACACATGCACGCACACACGCACACATCGATGTATGTATGTAAGTATTTATACATATATATATATATATGTGCGTGCGTGTGTATGCATGTGTGTGCGTGTTTGTGTGTGTGTGTGTGTGTGTGTGTGTGTGTGTGTGTGTGTGTGTGTGTGTGTGTGTGTGTGTGTGTGTGTGTGTGTGTGTGTTAAAAACATTATAAATGCATAAACAAACATAAAACGGACAGAGGTAAGGCCACCAAATCCTTATCAGTTATTGGCCGGAGTGTCAAACGCAATTACGCGCCTTACGATAATATTAGTTCTCTTCTGGCAGCGCCGGAAACAAGAAGCCGCCGGGAAAGGAGACCAAGCATAACAGAACGTGAACGAACAAACAAGAATAGAATAAACATGCAATACAGAAGTAGATATACAAATATGAATAAATGTGATTTATGACGAGACCATTAAAGGACGATAGAAAGACAAAGGCGAAAACAAGACGACATAAATAAACAGAATACAGCGTTAGGGTCAGACAGGAGACGAACTAATGGATAACGCTAAGAGGAAAATCCTAAAGGGTCGGAAGCAAAAGGACAATAGACAGCAAAACAATTTGAAGTGAGGGACTAGAGAAAATATGACCAGCTGCTTCAGTAGTAAGCGTGAAAAGAAAAAGAGAAAGAGAGAAAAAAGAGAAATACGAGTCAAGTGTCAGTAGTAGGAGGATAAAAAGTGGTTGAGGGCAGAGAGAGAGAGAGAGAGAGAGAGAGAGAGAGAGAGAGAGAGAGAGAGAGAGAGAGAGAGAGAGAGAGAGAGAGAGAAAGAGAGAGAGAAAGAGAGAGAGAGAGAGACGCACTGAGGGCAGAGAAGGCAACAGACAGGAGCATATAGCAGCATAGATGTGCAGAGATGGAAGAAGTGAAAGGAAGCGAAGAAGAGAGAAAGAGCGAGAGAAGGAGAGAGAGGAAGAGACAGAGAGTGAAAGGGAGAGGAGGGAGAGGAATAGACATCGTATATATATATACGTGTGTGTATGTGTGTGTGTGTGCGCGCGCGCGCGTAGGTATTATTTATATTTGTATGTGTATACACGTGTTTGTATCGAGGTGTTCTGTATTCACATGAAACCAGCTTTCCAAGTTGTGTCTTTATAAAAAATGGTAACCTAGTCATTCACTAAATAGATATCGATTAATCACAATGAACTTAGAATTGGAGTCGATATGATTTAACTAAAGAATAGTGAAGTCGACTCCTTTAAGGACAAACCCTTAATGAATTAAACAATATAACATATACTAACGTATTGCTCTTGTATATCATTTGTATATTAAACTGCTATGACATAAATATAGCATATGTCATATGCTTACAATATGGTCTTACAATTTTCATTTTTGATGTTTTATCTTTTATTCGTTTCGGTTGATGAGCTGCGGCCATGATGGGATACCATCTTGAAGGATTTAATGGGAAAAAATCGACTCCAGTTCACGTGCGAAATTGATCAAATGCTAATAGAAAAGAACGGAAGATATTGCAATCTGGGCTGGAAACAGGAATCTCAAGAATGGTATGTAAACGTCTCAAATTTTCATCTGCCCCATATTAGAATGTCCTCCCCACAAAAAAAGCACATCCCCCGCAAAACATATATTAGCTTCAAATTTTGGTACAAGGTCAGAAATTATTGGAGCAGGAGGAAGAGGAGTTCGTCGAGTCCATCGTCGCTCATTACTGAACTGCTACTTACTTCATTGTTCCCGAAAGGGATGAAAGAAAACGTCGGCCACAGCAGTATTTTAAAGACGGACGAAATACTTCTAAACATTTTGCTAAGCATGCTAACGATTCAGCCACCTCGCCGCCTTTCTCCCGCAAATTATATATTATCATCTAAAATAGTGGTTCTCAACCACTTTTTACTTATGGACCCGTCTGATTCTTATTTTAGTCGGATAGCCATTCAATGTTTAAAAAATCCTATTATTTTTAAATAATTAAATATTACTGGTTATTATATGAACAACATGTTAGACTATTTTATGTATTGTAGAAGTATAAGCAATGTAGTCCATATACATTTTAACTACAAAACCTTACATGGACTTTCAAGGGCCATATGGACCCCGGATGAAAACCACTGGTCTAAATGAAAAACTACTTGATTACCTTATGTCTGAAAAACAAACACAATATGGTCAAATAGTTAAGAATTACGAGATCTCAATTGGATTCCGCTGCGTTGCCCGTTTGGTGCAAATGTTATTTTCTTTAGACTTACGTGAACTTATACCTTGTGATTGAAATTGGGTAGACAGAAACTGTATTGAAGCCCTTCGAGTTGGGAGTAACTTCAATTTCAAAGTCCAGCCTTGTCTCACCGCCTCACATTGATTCGTCCTGAGAATTATATCAAAAATGCACATGGCTGAAGGACACTAAGCCACTTGAAAGCTAATTAATCGATCCTGGTGTTTTAGTTGACCGAACAACCGAAAACTCATGATCGGTGATTCTGAGCGACATTCATTTTATTTATATCTGAAAATAAAAAGACAAGATGACCACGGATGAAAGACCTTTGCTCAGAAGTCTACTAGATCAATGTTGATCCATGAAAGAACTGTTATACCATTTTAGAGAATATCAGCCACTCCTTATGAGAATACATCCGTACATTCGCTTCGTGCATCGATGTCATCGTTAATATTTCAGCCTCATGCTTTCGATACTCGGATGTGTTTTAACATGTTTAAGACAACACAGGACAACCAAACACAGTATCGATATATTGACGCAATTCATGTACCAAAACATTGTATTTCGTTGAAAGTGTAAAAACTAATAATTATATACGAAGTCGAACTTGCATGTCTAGAAGCGATAACTTACCCAAACGAAACATTTCACAACACACTGTCTGACAAACACATTAACACACGAACATATACAAATATATGCAGAAATAAATCGAACATTGTTTGATATGACACTGTTGTCTCTTAATTGATATCGTTGCTCTCGGTTTAAAAAAAGTAAATGTTTGCATTAGATGTGTTAATGTTTTTGTAGTTTTTGTTTTTCTAATTTTACTACGTCACATAATGTCGATGTAAATTTTCCATGCTGTGGAGTTACTAGCTTTCCGCTGTAGAAATCAATGGCTTTGTTGAAGATTAATATAAAAATAGTTCCAGAATGGTATTCTAAGTCTGTCTGTCTATGTGTCTATCTGACTATTTATTTATCTGTTCGTCTGTCTGTCTCTCTGTCTGTCTGTCTCTCTGTCTGTCTGTCAAGCTATCTATCCATCTATCAATCTGACTATCTTTCTCTGTCTGTCTGCTGCCTGTTTCTTTCTTTCTCTCCCCCTCTCTCTCTCCTCTCTCTCTCTCTCACCTCTGTATATGCACATTTATATAAGTACCTAAATACATACAAACATATTATACGTGTGTGTGTATGTGTGCGTGTATACAGAGAGAGAGATAGATAGATAGATAGATAGATAGAGAGAGAGAGAGAGAGAGAGAGAGAGAGAGAGAGAGAGAGAGAGAGAGAGAGAGAGAGAGAGAGAGAGAGAGAGAGAGAGAGAGAGAGAGAGAGAGAGAGAGAGAGAGAGAGAGAGAGAAAGAGAAAGATACGTGTGTCCGTATGTACTTTCCGTAGGTGTGTGAATGTGCATGCAACTGTGTGCTGGTGTGTGTCTTAATGTATACACACGCACCCACGCGCGCGCGCAACCACACACACACACACACACACACCTAATACAGAAACACCTCAACTATTTATAAAAAGTTATAATTCACTGTCATATATCTATAGGTTCCAGACACATATTTATGGTATGATAGACGGCTTATTTTTTTAAATGCTGTTATTATTATTAAAAATTAAAATTATTATTATCATTATTATTATTATTATTATTATTATTATTATTATTATTATAAATATTTAAAAATTTCATAACGTTGGAAACATTGTTGATTATTTATTGGTTTTAGTTAGCAGATGTAGACGGAGTTTGGCTAGAATATTCTTGCTAAAGTTAAGTGGAATTGACATAAAGTATTTGCAGCGAAGATGAAAAAACAAGCAGCATAAAAAAAGAAATTTTTTTTCGTTAAAATATTCAATACATCCTTCGATACTACGATAAAATGTTATATTATGTGGTTAAGATATTGTTGGCGGAAGGGAAAATCTTGACACTTGGAGGGATCTTGACCGAATTTATGTACCCACGGATAATCTGAATCGGCCAATTTCTTAGATGGAACGATAACCAGGATTATCAATTATAGAATATGTTATAGACTTTTCCTTTTCTTTCATAGAACTTGCTCTCTTGTGTTCAGAATTCCAGCTCTTATATGTTGTCGTCATCGAAAACCTTTTGTCAAACATTGCCAAATACACACGCGCGTGCAATACACACACATACACACACGCATATATATATATATATATATATATATATATATATATGTTAATTCTCTAAATGAAGTATTAACAGTAACTGCACGATAAAGTGTAGTATATTGCCACTTAAGTGTGGCTGACCCCTAGGGGTGGATGTTACTGTTGCTTTTAGCCCCAGGAGGACATCTCCTCCAGCTGGCTTATCGACACAC
>NC_068985.1:59355821-59358694 GCF_001194135.2 Octopus bimaculoides | reverse complement strand
TGTGTGTGTGTGTGTGTGTGTGTGTGTGTGTGTGTGTGTTTGTGTGTGTGTGTGTGTGTGTATAAATATATCTGCTGAGAGAAGGCTAAAATTTGCCATTATATAATTATACCATATGATATATACTCACGCACAAAGTATGGGGTTTCGTTCATAGGTGATCTAAACGAATAGGTATGCTAGGTAAATGCTGGAACGGATTACTAGGGCTCCAAGGTTATAGCCGAGACGGTAGTTAAGGAGCCATTGCAGATTTCCGATGCAGCGGATATATAATTGTTAAACAGGAAAGCAAACAGCTCAAGTCGTATACAATATTATTACAGGAAAAAATTGAAAATCTAACACCTGTTTTTGGCATATTCCGTCATCAGAGACAAATAGGGAAAATGGGAATGGTATATATTAATGAGATGATGAAATAGAGGAAGGGAATAAAAGAACAAAGAGATGAAAAGAAAAGAGAGAAGCATAAAAGTTCTTAGTTCAACTTTCCGATTTTATAGAAACCAAAGCAATCCTGCGCAGATCTATGAGCGTAAGTCCTTAGGTGCAATCCTGCGTATATCCATGTGGATTAAAATCCTGATATAGTAGACATCCCAAGAAAAATGACGCGAACATATCAATTTTCAATAACAGAATGGTAGTGGAGGTGGCTATTAAGTGGTAAAAGAAAAGAAAAGAAACAGAAAGAAAGGTAGAGTGACGTGGGGGGATTTTAAAGATTGGCTATAGGATAAAGTAAGGGGCATAGGTGTATGGTGTCTATGAATTGTGTACGGGGTAGCCGAGAAGATAAGACAGAGGATGAGGAGATAGAAGTAGATAGGGTAAAAAAAATAGAGCAAAGTGAAACGAATTTAGAGATAGTAGTAAATGTCTCGTAGTCTTAAAGTCTAAAGTTGTTGGGGAGATAATTTAGTAGTAAATGCTTGTGTCCGTCTGGCTAAGGTTGGTAGCTGTAGAGCTATTTTTAGCAATATAAATCCCCTAGCTAAAACTCCCACTCATAGATAATTTAACATTCAATTAACTCTTGCATTCTCGACTACCTACATACCCATCACCCCATTGCAAAAAAAAGGACTGACACTCATGGACCTAAGGACTTATTCTCATGGATCTGCCAGGATTGCACCTAAGGATTCATGCTCTGGATTCTATAACTTCGGAAAGTTGAACTATGAACTTTTATGCTTCTCGTTTTTCTTCTTTCTTTCCATCTCCTTATTCCTTTACTTCCTTTAGTTCATCATCTCATTAATATATAACATTCTCATTTCCCCTATTTTTTCTATATTTGTTTCTGATGACAGAATATCCCATTCTTGGGGATATCCCAGAAACAGCTGTAAGATTTTCAATTTTTTCCTAGAATAATATTATATATATATAATGTTGAAAAGGAATACACGAGTTGATATATATGGAAAAAAAGTCAAGGTAGAGAATGCTAAAATAATTTTATAAAAAGCATCTTAGTATCGGTTTCAGTCTTTGAGACTTTTTCAGCTGTAAGTATGGAAAACAATTAAATTTTGGAAAAATTAAAAGAAAAGTTTTTAAAAAGAATATTTGCATAGTATTCAAATACAAGGGGCATTTTCCTTGTTTCCGCCAGTCTCTGTGTCTCTTGTTTACTCTTGTGGGTTCAAGGTAGTTGTGAATTCTTGGCAGGGAAGAAGAAGAAGAAGAAGAAGAAGAAGAAGAAGAAGAAGAAGAAGAAGAAGAAGAAGAAGAAGAAGAAGAAGAAGAAGAAGAAGAATGCGGGAATGCCATGATTGTAGTAGGATGTTAAATGGTCAAGTGCCCTGAAAGTGACCTGTGAGTAGTAGTAGTGATTGCATTCTTGAGACATCTCTTTTGAATGCATTGTTTATAAAATTTGCCTATCTGTTATTCTAAACAGCAATAGTGTTAAATTTAGGAAGGAAGTGGCGGAGAGGAAGAAGACGAAGAAGACGAAGAAGAAGGAGAAAGAGAAGGGAGAATAAGAGGGAATGAAGACTATTTTTTACGTAGACTGTTTTTTGTTTGGCCTATGTATTGCTCCTGACTCCTAGAGCAGGTTAGTGCGTATATCAGGTTCTTCGAAGCATATGTGAAGATGCTTTTCACAGTGAAACGTTGTCTACGTAAAGGATGGCTCTGCTTTTCACTGTGAAACGTTGTCTACCTAAAAGCATGGCTCTTCACAGATCCCAGATCAAAATTCCCCAAAACAAAAAAATAGCATTCAGCCAACACATCGACATTTGCGCCAATAACAAAAATCCAAGCTTCAGAATTTTTCCTGTCTACCAATTCAAACACGATATAACTTGTAGCCAACGAATTAGTAAACATACTCTCTTTATTACAAAATACAGACCTCTTTTGAACGCATCTACAAGAAACGACATATCCACCACGGCCTTAGAATAACACAAACACACACGCAAATATTAAAAATGATACACTCAAGAGATTCTCAAGAATTCATTAAAAACATCCCCAATCACTGCTATGATCCATAACCAGACACTTTTAGGTCACTTGACCATTTAACATACTACTACTAACGTACCACCTACATTCCTTCGTATTCTCCCTTCTCTATCTCCTTTTTCTTCGTCTTCTTCCTCTCCGACACCTCGTTCCTAATTTTGTCACTATTGCTGCTTAGAAAAACGCCTACACAAATTTTATAAACAATACATTCAAAAGAGATGTCTCGATCACTACTACCATCCACAACAAGTCACTTTCAGGGCACTTGACCATTTAACATCCTTCTACTATCATGGCACTCCTGCATTCTTCTTCTTCTTCTTCTTCTTCTTCTTCTTCTTCTTCTTCTTCTTCTTCTTCTTCTTCTTCTTCTTCTTCTT
>NC_068985.1:59354675-59355303 GCF_001194135.2 Octopus bimaculoides | reverse complement strand
TATATATATGCATATATATATATATATATATATATATATTCACATGAAGAGTCATCAGGTGAAGTGAACGAATTGTAAACATTGGTAAATGACAGTATTTTGAATGTATTTTTGATTGTCTGTTTGGTTAGATTTACTTTTCTGTCTGCGCGTCGAACGCTCACAAGTCCTCTTCAACAGGAGAGTCCGTAATATACATATACGTCCTTGTATCATTCACTGTATATTCATGTCTATTATGAAGGTCCAAGTACATTATTCTACTATCAACCTAATGATTAATTATTCATTACTATTATGTTCACTCAATAAATACATGCAAATCATCTCATGTATGTAGAAAGTGACACAGGTTCTGCTTAGATGCAGCTGGCTTCAATCGCCATATTTTGTTTAACAGATGCACCATTCCTCGCGATAGAATCTCTACTAAGACTAATTGTACAAACAGACGACGAATGTGCGTGGAAATTTCACATTTTGTATTTTGCTTTATATTTTTATGTATAAATTTGTATATTTAAAAAAAAAAATTGTTGTATTATGATAAACACATTTTATGATAATCATCTGATTTGTAGTTATTGAAAAATTAGCATTTAGATAACTTATAGTCTTAGTAATATAT
>NC_068985.1:59351954-59353560 GCF_001194135.2 Octopus bimaculoides | reverse complement strand
TATATGTATATATATGAACACACACACACACACACACACACACACACACACACATACACACACAGATACATAGACTCACATGCAGTAAAACACTTGGGTATTAGTATGTGCAATGATGCATCATATCATATGTACATTATCAAATAGCAGCAAAGCGCAGACAACTGGCAGGATGGATACTAAAGTCCTTCAAGACAAGAAACCAAGAAGCTATGTTGACCCTGTGGAGAGCCTTTGGTCTCAACCGCCTGGACTACTGCTCCCAGCTATGGTCACCACATTGTACCAAACTAACAGTGGACCTTGAAGCAGTCCAACGCCACTACACTAAGACTGAAACAGTACAACAAATGAGCTACAGGGAGAGGCTGAAAATCCTGCAACTTTACTCCCTGGAGCGAAGGCACGACATATGTAATAATCTACTTATGGAAAAGTCTAGAACGGCTAATACCTAATTTCGTCATTGAATGTTACACAAATGCTAGGACAGGACGACTTAGTATTGTACCATCTAAATTCAGGGACAGGTATTGCAATAGCCTAGTGTTCAAAGGCCCACAGCTCTTTAGTGCCCTACCTCAAAAATGAAGAAATCTGCATAAGGTGGAAGTAGATGTCTTAAAAAAAATCTAGACATCCTCTTCTTCATAATACTGGATGAACCGACGGCCCGACATGAGGTACAGACGAGGTCAGCGGAATAAAACCCCCTGATTCGTGAAATGAGCCAACAACTGGGACAAGGCTACACACAGGAGTGGTGATGTGAAACACTCCAGACTGAAGAAATCAGCAAAACTACGGCATTGCACCAGGTGCAGGTATGGCTGTGTGGTAAGAACCTTGCTTCGCCACCACATGGTTCTGGGTTCAGTCCCACATCATGACAGCTTAGGCAAATGTCTTCTACTATAGCCTTGGGCCACACACACTCACACAAGATAATAGATAGAAGATAAAACTTTAGAAAAAAATTATTAGTGGCCAACGTATAAAATGAAACCAATTAAGGTGAAAATCATATGTATAATTATAATAAGGGCTTAGAAAATTTTCTAGCCTATATGCTGAGAAAGAGACGCTAAATCGTTTCACCACTCAAAGAAGTCACAAACACACGTGTTGAATTCGACGCAACAAGTTAACGGAAATTTTTAATAAAATATATAGTTCTGTATTAGCCAAATTTCTAGGTTTGCCCAAAGGCTCTCCCGTCTTCAGGAGAATATACTGATAGAAATAAATAAAATATTTATATATACTCACAGAAAAGCATTTGGTTGGGAGATATATGGGGTATTTATGTGTATTTGTGGCTTTGCGTTTTGCTTTCCTGTAAGTATATATAAATATTTCATTTATTTCTATTAGTATGTTCTGCTGAAGACGGGAGAAATTTAGGCTAATACAGAACTATAAATTTTATTTAAAATTTCATTTAGCTTCTTGCGTCGAATTCAACACGTGCTTGTGACTTCTTTGAGTGGTGAGACAATTTAACGTCTATTTCTCGCATATAGGCTACAAAAGTTTTTAAGCCCTTATAATAATAATAATAATAATAATAATAATAATAATAATAATAATAGTAATATATATATAT
>NC_068985.1:59340986-59351865 GCF_001194135.2 Octopus bimaculoides | reverse complement strand
ATATTGGGAAGTGAAAAGTTATGGTCAGTCATAGAGTGAGCATTAGTTTCGCACCTATAAGGCGCTTAGCAGTATAAGCTTCTCGTTACACTCAAATGGCTGAAGCGCATAATCTTTCTAAAAACTGGAGGAAGAAATGTCATGATTAGTTGGTTTTACTCTTTGAAAAATTAAAAAAAAAAAAAAAATATTGTCCGTGCTGTGCGTAGGACGTGGTTAGCGGGATGGGTTTATTCCCCTTAAACTGGGTTCGGCCTGTCCCACCACACGTCCTTGGAATATCATCATGGCCGGAGCCGATGTAAGGGGGATAACACCATTTCACTAACTCCGTACCACATGCAGCACCAAAAAGTATGCTTTTGTTTAGAAAACCAACTAAGTAAGCATTACGTATTTCTTTCTCCACTTTCTAGTGAGTCTAATGAGTCACCTATATTGCTTGGAGCTTTATAGGGGCGCAACCAATGGTCACTCTATGACTCACCATAACTTTTAACTTCCCAAAATATACATTACTACTCTAATGCTTTAGAGTGTGTTTCTTTTTCAGGCACATGAATTACCGACTAAATAACGTATATAGAATGTTCTCTCGAATAGGCTATTTATTATGAAGATATGCCAATAATATATAAAGTAAAATGTTTTCATGACCTATATTATATTTTCTTCTTATTTTGTTAATCTGTTCACGTATGTATGTATGTATGTATGTATGTATGTATGTATGTATGTATGTATTATTATTATTATTATTATTATTATTATTATTATTATTATTATTATTATTATTATTATTATGGTTTGGCTCAGGTTCGGTCTTATTCCTGGTAGGATTTATGTGGTTAGTGACTCGGTGATTGTATCCTGCTTCAAATCCCCATTTCTGGTACAGTTTCTAGTGTAAAACTTACAACCCGGTCGTGCTTCCATTTCGTATATTCTTCCTGTGCCAACTTGGGGCATTCTGGCATAATGTGTGCCACTGTCTCGTTCCAAGTTCCACGGGTTCTACAGTTTTCTAACACATTCTCTCCATATATATTTTTTCTCAAGTTGCTTGTTTTTCTAGTTTGATCTTGGGCTGCTACAATTAGGCTCTATTTTCTATTTTTAATTGCTCCCTTTTTTAACCGAGCCCAGGATTTTGTTTCACATACGTATTCAGTGGCTCTCCACAATTGGCCATGCAAAAGTTTCTCTTGATTCTGTCTGATGTGCTGTCTTTGTATTTCATTCTTGTCCTTATCTACGCACTTGGTCTCCTATTCTTTATTTACTGTCTTTAGTACCTTTTCTGTGCTGCTTTGTAAATACTCTACCAGGCATTTTCTTTCTATCTGTACACATTCTTCTACTGCTATCAAGCCTCTTCCGCTCTGCTCTCTCCTGAAGTACAACCGGTTGATATCAGCTTTCGGATGGTGGGCTCCACATATTGTGAACAGCTTTCTTGGTTCTCTGTCAAGTTTCTGTATCTCACTTTTGGTCCAGTCTAAAATTCCAACTCCATATCTGATTAAGGGTAGTGTGCTGGAATTTATTGCTTCAATAAGATTTTTGAATTCAGTTTTAACTGCAATAGTTTTCTTACTCTTCTTGTGTATTCCCTACTGGTCATTTGTTTTATTTCTTCATTTAAAAAAAAAAAATTTCGTCTGCTTCAAGTATTCTCAGGTACTAATACTACTGTCCTTTCTCAATCGCTCTCATTGTTTGACCATTTGGCATTTCAATTCCTTGGCTTCTTTCAAATCTTCCTCGTTTCATTTTCAATATAGCGCACTTTTCTATCTCAAATTCCATACCTGCATCATTTGAGAAAATGCGGATAGTATGTACAAAATTTTCAAGCTGTTTCTCATTTTCACATAAACCTTTATATCATCCATGAAAAGGAAATTATTTATCTGACCATTTCCTTTTCCCAAATAGTAAGTAATTTTCACTTTTCACAGTATCATGGCGAGCGGTGTCATGGTCAGTACAAACAGCAATGGAGATAAGCTATCACCTTGGAATATTCCATGTCTGATGTTCACTTTGCCGAATTTTATTTTCCTCCGATCAATTCAGTATTCCAATGTTTCATACTTTCATTAAGCATTTCTCCGTGTTTTTTTTTTTTTTTTTTTTTGCTATTCCAGACATGCTCATTGTTTTGCTTATCCAGCTGTGTTGTACCATGTCATATGCACACTTGTAATGTCGCCATGCTACATTCAGACCCGTCATTCTGCGTCTACAATCTCTAATTATCAGTTTATCGACTAATAAGTGATCTTTTGTTATCCTACTTCGTTTCCTGCATTCTTTCTATTCTTCTGGTAGTAGATTGTTACTTTCAGATGGTTTTACAACTCATCCGCCAATACACCGGTCATAAGCTTTCACATAAGTAGTAAACAGGTTATAGGTTGAAAATTAAAATTTCAGGCCTTGTGCCTACAGTAGAAAAGATTATTATTATTATTATTATTATTATTATTATTATTATTATTATTATTATTATTTTCTCTTTATTGCAGGTTTTGTTGGAGCTCCTGGAGTCTTGCATGCATAGCGGGTTTACTGCTTGTAGCTTACGGTACCATGCTATTCGTTCCTTTTAGCTATCTAATACTTCCCTGATTATTTGATTATTCTAGCCGTGCCATGGAGGCAAACCCTTTGTAACAGTTCTACTTGACACTCTATTCCAATTTCCTTTATATTTCTCTTGATGCCTTCTGATACTGTTCCCAACGACCCAACAATATATGGCACTATCTTCACCTTCTTCATTTTCCATAGCGGGCTATTTTGTACTTAATAGGGTTGTATCTATCTATCTATCTATCTATCTATCTATCTATCTATCTATCTATCTATCTATCTATCTATCTGTCTGTCTGTCTGTCTGTCTGTCTCTCTATCTATCTATCTATCTATCTATCTATCTATCTATCTATCTATCTATCTATCTTTACGCCTTCCTTCTTGACTATTCGTGGGTCAAAGGGGCATGCAACGTCAACTATATAGCATATGTGGTGTATCTTGTCTACCACCACTAGGTCTGGTCTTTAATGCTCTAGTACCTGATCTGTTTGGATAGGGAAACCCCAGAGGATTTTGCTAGTTTCCGACTCTGCCACTCTCTGTGGTTTGTGCACATACCACGTCTTGGGGCAAGTCTATGAAATTCGTTTGTGATATGGGCACTGGTTTCATCCACTGTATTGCAGATGTGGCAAAGCGGAGAGACTTGCTCATTCCTCAGATTGACCCTCCAGTTTGTGTCCAGTGCTTGGTCCTGCGCTGCCAGTATAGTGCTCTCGGTCTCTTTTTTAAGTGTTCCTTTCTTCAGCCAATCCCACCTATTTTCCAGCAACTTCTGTTGCAGCTACATGGAACTGACTGTGTAGTCCCTTCTTGCATAATTCTTCTTCATGATCCTTTTGTACTTCTTCCTTTGTTTTTCCCTTTTCTTTGTTCTATTATTATTATTATTATTATTAGTTGCAGTAGTAGTAGTAGTAGTAGTAGTAGTAGTAGTAGTAGTAGTGGTGGTGGTAGTAGTAGTAGTAGTAGTAGTAGTAGTAGTAGTAGTAGTAGTAGTAGTAGTAGTAGTAGCAACAGCATTTTAGTATTCTATTCTAAGTGTAAACACTTCAATAATTATTTGAAAGACTGATGCCAGATATGCTGTTTATAATAACTTTTGAGACAGAAACCACCATCTTGGAAAACAGCATTTTACTAAACAAAAACAATGAATAAGACAGTAAAGACAGAATAATCAAATGAGGAGGAAACGAAAGTTTATTAGACATTATAAAGAAGTGTGAAAAAAAAAATAGAATAGAGAGAAAATGAAAGACTAGCTTGTGGAATTAGAGATCTATCGCATTCTGAGCAAATATTAATAAACTTCGATCAACAATTGAGTTTAAGATCAATTGATTTTTATTAAATAGCTTAAATCGATAATAATCACAATTCGAATAATTATTATCACTTTTGTTGCTAACATTAATCAAGAAACTGGTTAGGGTTGTTAGTAAATAAACACGTCTGGCAATTAATGTGAAAACATGAGAAACAACAAATAATTTGACCGATTCTTCAGGTGCCAAGTGGAGAACAAATAAAGTCGAAAGTTAAAAGATTTTACTTAAAAAAAGAAAACAACCAAAAAACATGTGATGCATTGTGTAAACCATAACGAAGAACTTTTATAAAGTTTGGAATTTTCTATATGTTTGTCTCAAACATTGTATGCATTAAATATTGTTTGAATTATTTTCTAGTCATGTTCCGAACTGGAAATTGACCATTCATCTTTATTCTTAGAATTATCGTTACAAAGAACAAACAACAATATAGAAGTGAAGTTCCATTTCTGTCTGCTAAATACACCTCCTCTGAATGAGTTTATGAGTTTGTGGCATATTCAGAAACAGCAGTAAAGGTTCCTTAGTCCTTAACCCGCTAACATACGTATTTTCTCCGAACCGAATAATGCAATTAATCCAGCTGTAAATGGATACCGCGGGTATCTATTATTATTATTATTATTATTATTATTATTATTATTATTATTATTATTATTATTATTTCAATTATATTTCCATCTCTTTCTGAGTGTCTCTCAACACCTAGGGCAAAGAAACTAACTGCATACATTAATAGGCTATTAAAATAAACATACCAGATTGCCTATTTCCAAAATCAAATGAAGTTGTTTAAAAGAAAAGATAAAAATTACATAGATGGTAATCTTTCTCACAGCAACAATGATCTTCTTAATACGTGTGACGTACCAGTTAAAATAATCTTTTGCACTTCTTGCATGGATAATAAGCCAGGGTTCATTCTCAAATAATTTTCAGTTCCCCTTTGATCACTCCAAGTGCTCCTACAATCACAGGTATTGTAAGCGCCTTGAGATGCCACATTTTCTCGATTTCAATGAGCAAATCTTTATATTTTCTAAGCTTGTCAAATTGTTTTGCCGAGATATGATCACAAGTAATACGCATGCTAATCAATAAACAAACTTTATTGCATTGGTCTTTCACAATAACATTAAGTTTATTAGCTTTGATGGTTCTGTCTGTATGTATAGGAAAGTTTCAGTGGTGCATATGCGAATTGTCAACACATTTCATTTTATAATGCCGACATATTAACCAGTATAAATATTGGCTAACTGTATCATCTCTTGATTTATACTGCACTGGTACTAAAACTTTTTATCCAGAGATTAGGTAGGCCTACTGTTTCAATCTCATCGTTGCAGAATCGTCACTTTGGATCAGCTCAACTTCTCAGCACACTGGCCTGTTGCTTCTGGATCAATAAGCTTTGATCTTGAGTAGCTAAGCTGAAGCCTTCGCTCTCTGCCTTTATCCCTGAGCACCGTAGCCACTGATGGGTGTATTTCTGCTTAACATCCGCTTGTTTGCTAAGGGTCGCCAATTTCTGCACCCACTTACCGGCCAATTGTTTATGCACTTTTTTCTTTACCACTAATTTCGCATTTTTTGCAACAACAGTTGCTACACTTCCCTCATGCTATTCAGCCTGAGTTTCAAGCATGAATTCAATAACAAAAGTTTTGCTCTCGTACATCGCAGAACGGAAATTGTTATGCCTCTCATGATTTTCAATGAGTTTTAGCCTCCAGTCGTTAGATGTTTCAAGATATCTGGACAGTTCAATTGTGATGGTTTTGTGAGAGTTCAAATTGGATTAAGCTTCAACCTCCTTCTGCTCTGGGAAGGTAAAGACGATCAACGTCTTCGTTTGAGGTGTGCATCTTATTGCAAATCAGTAGCTTACGTACTTTCTGCCAGTTTTCTTTTCTTCACTGATATTCCAGTTAAACATATTCTTTTCTACTCTAGGGTCAAGGCCCAAAGTTTTGGGGAAGGGCCAGTCGATTAGATTGACCCCAGTACGCAACTAGCACTTAATTTATCGACCCCGAAAGGATGAAAGGCAAAGTTGACCTTGGCGGAATTTGAACTCAGAACGTAAAGACAAACGAAATAACGATAAGCATTTCACCCGGCGTGCTGACGCTTCTGCCAGCTCGCCTCTCCAGTTCAACATATTGAAGACATTATTAACAACTGAAACTACTAAGGACGTTATGTCTAACACCTTGTTATGTGCATTTAGCTCAGATTTCAGGACTGCTTGAACTCTCCTGTAACATTCCTTTCTTCTTAATGTTTGCATGCTGAATACCAGAGCTTTCATTTATTCTTAGGTATTGGTCGGTTTGTTCCTGCTCAAGCTCTTTTATAACTGAGTCAATATCTAACACGACTGAATTTGAGGTTTTCAATTTCCCGTTCTGGAAAGTGGCCTTGGCACATTTATCAAGACCAAACTCCATCCCGATGTCATCTCTGAATGCCTTCGCTGTATGTAAAACGTAGGCCTTCAAGTTAATCACTGTGCTTGCCATAAAGTTTAAAATCCTCCATATGAAGTAGATGGCTTATTTTCTTGTCAGTTTTATATTCATACCGTGTTCTGTTAACTTCATTTGTAAGAAGCACTAGAGCTATGCAAAAAAAACAACAAAAAACAAAAACAAAATAGAAGTGAAAGTGACTCACCTTGGAAAATTCCACAGTTGATGCTAATATTGTTTGAAGTTAGTACTCCATTATAGTGGTATAATTGGAGATTCGTGTTCCACAATGGCATATGCGCAGGAGAACTTTTGGAGATGTCCATCGATTTCAAAATCCATGAAATCGGTATGCTGTCAAGAGCCATTTGTAATCAATGTAGAACTGACTTCTGCGCTTGTTGTGACATTTCTCAAGGATCATGTGATTAATTAATTAGGAATTGATCTGTGCATTCATATGCGCCTCATTGACACCGTTTTTGCAGAGTGGGGGAAAATATCATTCTGTTCCATAAATGCATGTTTTCTCCACGAGGATGAATGTTGTAATTTTATAAGTGGTGGATAAAGACGTTATGGGCCGATAATCATTTTGAATTTTGGTTTCATTATTCTTTGCGAGTAGCTAAAAAATACCACTTGGTAACCAGCTAGGTGTTTACTTAGGATCCCTCATAATTTCCTTGCACAGCTGAACTAACTTTTATGTTTACTGGGGTTTTTCGCTAAAAAGCGTTTGTGAGGGTCATCCTTATGTCTGCTATTATGATGCTTTTCAATGCTTGTTCTTGTAAATTTTGGTAGGATCCTTCTCTGAGTCTAATCAAATCTGAATTTTAAGTGCAAGTCTTTTCATCTCTCCAAATCGTTTTCTAAAAGTCTTCAACTTCTTCCTTGACACTTAGGTCTTTAACGGTTATTTTCTTCTTCCGTATTTCTCTGTAGAATATTTTGGCATTGGATGTGAACAACTTACTTTGCTTGTAAAATATTGTTTCTGTTCTCAAGTCGTATCTTTTGAGCTTTTGTATGGAATTTTTGTTTCAGTGTTTCCTTTTTAATATCAATACTTCTGTTGATGCGAATCTGTATTTTCCCTTCATCTTTCTTTCTTTTCTAGATATTACATCATTTCTACAGATTAGTTCATTCAATATTCATATTTCCCTTCTCATTAATTAAATCTCTTTTTCAATTTTACTTTGCCAGCTTGGATTTCTTCCTAGTTTTAGTTTCCTTTGTTTTTTCGGAGGCATAAAACTGGATTCAATTGCTTTTGCATATACGTAAATAATCTCATGTAGCTGAGTAAGCTCAGGCTTTAATCCTCGTATTGTTTCTTTTGATACAGAGTTGGCAATCTTAATTGTTTTATTTTGGTTTGTATTTGAGGGTATATGATGTGATTTCCTATTATTCATACTTGCAAGTCTTATAACTACAAGCTGATTCAGAATTTTCTGCTTCACTTCCATCATAGACTCTCTGTGTTCTTGAGCAAATGCATGGTTTTCAAATACCCAATATTGTTTCTTTAGTACTTTTCTGGCTATCTTTATCAGGTTCATTAGATTTTTTTTTATTTCTTCGGGCCTTGTACGATTTCGTCACACGACAGTCTTTCAGTTAAGGCTCATGGTTGGCTATTCACTTCATCTGATTCTTCATTTCCATCCTGCCTTATATTAAGGTTATTTCCCGCTGTGTACTTGATTGTGATTTTTTCACTGTCTGTGAGTCTATTACTTTAAAGATATCCCTCCTAACATTTGCTATCTTGTTTTCATCCAGATGGGTCTACTTTCTTGATTTCGCGTTCTCTATATTTTGTAACAGTTTGCAGTATGTCTTTCTTGAGGTGGCCTACCTAATGCATATTACTAAACGTATATTACTTCTTTATCCTCTTCCCGGGCCCCTTTCATCTTTATACATTTTAGTTTCTCTGATGGTGAATTGGATGCTTCAAGAATTCTTGCAGTTCCAAGCAATTCCGATTTTTGTAGGTGTTCTACCTTCACACTTGCACCGAACTTTTTCAGCCATGTTGGTAGTTGAGTGCTGATACTTCCAAGTGCACCAATTACTAATGGTATCACTTGTGCTCTCTTCATTGGCCGCAACCTTCGTTTTCCGACTTTAAACCGTCGTACTTGTTTATTTTTTCTTCTTTTACATTGACCCCGTTGTCCCCGGGGCATGCTATGTCGATAATCATACATGTTCTTTCTATTTTACTCACCACAACAAAGTCCGGTTTCCGACGTCTGGTCAGGTGATCGCACTGGCTTATTACATCCCACAGGATTTTGCCGTTCGCATTTTCGTTGACTCCTTTTAGGGTTTTCTCATACCACGTCTTTGCTCTTTGCAGGTCGTGATTTCCACAGATCTCCCAATGGATCATTCTTGCCACAATGTCATGTGGTTACATGACACCACTATCCATAAGTTGGGCCTATACCCTTCGCATTTCTCTGTGTTTGGGGTCATGATCCTGATTCTCATTAGGGGATAGGTGTCTGTCAGTTGATCCTGTATCTTTATCCAAACATTGCTCCGGGGTTAAGTCCTGATTCGTGGTTCATTCGCCTTCATTTCAGGCATGGAGCCATTGGACACTGGCAGGTTGTCCCCACTGTGACTAAGGAGTCCTATCTACCCAGTTTCTAAATCAGAGGTAAGAAAGTAATTCCTAATTGTTGTATCAAGGCCAACAAACGTTCGGGGATTTTTTCTAAAGGTAGCCAAATATATATTCTGATTTAGGCATTAGGCCATCAATTTTGGGAGCGGATGATTTGCCGATGCCATCGACTTTAGAATTTGACTAGTTGTTTATCGTATTGAAATAAGAAAAATTGAAAGGCAAAGTCGAACTTAACAGTATTTGAACTCATAATGTAAAGACTGACTAAATGCTAACCATTCTGCCAGATTGCCATCCTAAAAGGTAACTGAATATAAAAATATGGATGTAGTGATAAGCAATATCTGACGATGCATGCAAAGATATTAATTGGAATTCGAAGGTCATCGAGCATGATTATTGAAGATGCTCTCCATGTCTTTCATGAGAAACAATGCCTTATTGGGCACTATATATGCAGAAGTATTTTAACAAAATACATAATTAAAACGAAAATAGACAAGAAAATGCATAAGGAAAACGAAACATCCCCTCCCCACCAAAAAGAAACTCCCAAAACATTAAAATAATAGTAATAATACTAATAACAATTATTATTATTGTTATTATTATTATTATTATTATTATTATTATTATTATTATTATTATTATTATTATAATACACTCAACAGATTCGACTGTTGGAAAAGAAATGAATCCTAACATCGGGCTACAACAAGTAGCCTTAGATGCCAAGAACATTCCTATCGGGTGACAGCAAGTAACATTATGGAATGAGAGAGGGTAATGTAAAAGTGATACCAGTGGTGATCGGAGCGCTGGGCTCAATCCCATTGAAACTTCAAAACTTCTTAAGGCAACTGGAAATCCCATGCAAGATTGATGTCTTGCAAAAAGTAGCCTTATTAGGCACAGCGCACATCTTAAGGAAAGTATTATCTGTCTGAGGCCTTTGTTGTGACTTCACAGATGACTAAAGACTCCAGTGCATTTTTACCTACACTGTGTTACGAAGGAATAATAATAATAATGATAATAATAATAATAATAATAATAATAATAATAATAATAATAATAATAATAATAATAATAATAATATAGATTTAAAAAGCTTATAATATACTTCTAATTCTTTCGGCAAATCAGTAGGGATTCGCAAAAAATTGACTCAATTATTCCGTAAAATGAATTACATGCGCGTATTCAGGAGTGTTTGTGTGTTTTAGCTTATTTCACTGCATGTTTATGCGTGTATGCATGCATATTACAGTATGTATACACATAAACGCACATGTGTATATGCATGCATACGTGTGTGTGTATAATTATATATATACAAGCATAGGTATATAGTTGCCTCACCACAAGTAAATATAGAAATATATAATTATATATTATATATATTTATATATGTATGTACATACAGACACAGACACATTCACACACACGCACACACAGACACAGACACACACACACGCACACACACACACACGTATATACACATATGAATATATGTTATTATGTATGTGTTTCAGTGTGTACAATTGTGCGAATGAGAATCTTTCAGCTAAAATGAACGGAACAGGCAATAAATAGTTCCAAACCAAATATATTAAGCAAATTATTTTTCCATTAAGACTTATAACGTTTTCGCGAAATTTCTTAATTGATTATACGATGGCCAAAGAGGAATGTGCATTAATTACATAATTTATAATTTTCTTGCTAGAAGCTACACAACGAAAGTTATGAAGTAATAAAGTGCAGGGGAACCGCTCGTGTCTTAGGGATATATATATATATATATATATATA
>NC_068985.1:59335105-59340937 GCF_001194135.2 Octopus bimaculoides | reverse complement strand
TGTGTGTGTGTGTGTGTGTGTGTGTGTGTGTGTGTGTAGTGTAGTGTATGCGTTTCTATATAGCTATACTATTTATATATACACACAGACACGCATCAATACTTGAACTTTAAATCGTGCCATCTTAATTTCCATACTGCCTAGTCAGAAAAATTTGCACCATTGTAGAAGATGTGAATACCAGAGACAAACGCCTAATAGAACTCAAAGAATTTCTACTCAAACAAAAATACCCATCTTTACTTATAGCGTACAGCGCTATAGAAATACCCATTCAACAATTTAGGTCAACCCCAAAACGAGGAAAAAAATAACAAGTTATGCCATTTATAGTGACACACAATTTGTGCTAGCAGAACATCTTTAGCATTGCCAAAGCAAACTTGACGATCATTGCTCAAAGTAATGAATTAGAGGATTTAATTACGGATCGGGCTATGATTTTAAGTAAAAAACAGCCGAAGAACTTGAAACAATGATTAACAAAAGTTTGATCTAAGCAACAACGACGAATCTTTCATTGTATCTAAATGCAATGATAATCGATACGGTATATGTCAGTTCATTCATACCCGTCCATATATGAGCGCAAACCTGGAAGAATATTTACAAATGAAAATATGAACTGCAAAAGTAGAAATTTAATTTACTGCATTAAAATCCCGAATTGTGAAGAGATGCACATTGGTCAGACTGGAAATGCATTATCGGATCATTTACGTGCGCATGGGCAGCATATTAGGGACCCTGTAAGCTACCATCTGGCAACATGTGGTCAGAAAACTTTATAATATACCCATTCTACAAACTACACAACTCAAGTGAAGTTGAGAAAAATGTCAGAGAAAAGAATTTTATTGATAAACTGAAATCCGTTTTAAATGAACAGTTATAATAACAGTGATAATTATAATGATAATGGTGATGATATGTACTATTGCTATTACTACTGATACCAACTCCACCACTGACAACAACAATAATGAAGGTGAGGATCCGAGTAGTGGTAACCATATGAACATTGACTCGATTGAAATTTCTGGAACAGTAACAATAAAATTCAATGAAGACAACATTCCAAAATACTTCCAACATTCCAAAATATAGCCAAACAATTATTCCTTATTCCTAGTCTCATGCATATTTGTTGTGCGTCATGCACATTTCTGTTCACTCATATACATTCATATAAATATATAAACAAAAATGCTAGTTAAAAAATCTCTCTAGGAGATCAACACAGTAGTTGTACTGACAAGTAATATTCGTAGCCACATTAACATGGTTGTCCGTTCGAGCGGACTTTACTGCGATTTTCTAACCCCAACAAGACATTTTGTCTAGACGGTTAACGATGCACAGCTGCATTCGATAAATTGCGAGCAATTTTAACGGATGCAGCTGTGCATCGTTAACCATCTAGACGAAATGTCTTGTTGGGGTTAAAAAATCGCAGGAGGTTCAGCTCGAACTGACAACCATGTTAAAGTGGCTACGAATATTACTTATATATATTTATATAGTTGAAATATATAGAAAAGCAAAACACGAAGACCGGTGTATGAACAATAAGCAAGTGTATTAGTTTGGCGCTCGGGAAAAATGAAGAAGTCTTTTACGTTTGGAGCATACGCTCTTCATCAGAGAGGAATAAGAGGAAATAAACTTGTAGATTTCAGCGCCCTGTCTGAATGGTTGTGTATAGAAGAATATATAAAACAATGAAATTCCAACTTAGTCTGATTTTCACGTTTTATTTTTATTTCATTGAAATAATGTAATGGTGATGAAAATGAGGATGATGATGAAGATAGTGATGATGATGATGATGATGATGATGATGATGATGATGATAAGAAGTACTACTACTACTACTACTACTACTACTGCTGCTGCTGCTGCTACTTCTGCTGCTGCTTCTGCTGCTGCTTCTGCTGCTGCTTCTGCTGCTGCTTCTGCTGCTGCTTCTGCTGCTGCTGCTGCTTCTGCTACTACTACTACTACTACTACTACTACTACTACTACTACTACTACTACTACTAATAATAATAATAATAATAATAATGATAATAATAATAATAATAACAACAATAATAATAAAGGTGATAGCGTGGATAGTAGTAGTGTTAAGCATATCAACATCGACTTTCTAGAAAATAATAACAATAGAATTCAATGAAAATAGGAATGCTGTTTACAGCATTCCAAAATATAGCCAATTCCTTTAGGTGCAGTCAAAATAATCCTTGACGTGCCTGCAAAGATTTTTACTCACAAAGCTATGGGGAGAAAAACCTTTCCTAGTTTTCATGCAGTGGAATGGAACCGAAGATCTCGTCATGAAGGAATCGTCAGAACCATTCGACCTTGTATTGAAAAACCCGAGATAAATTTAATGTGCTTAAGTCTTGTGTAGGAAATTTAGAGATATGTAAATACATTTTGTTCTCAGAGTGAAATACAACGATAGCCTTAAATCGTTCCACGGTTTGGTTAACAATCATTAAGAATCCCTCTTCTCTGTGTCCCTCAAAGAAGCGTATTTAAATATATCTTATCCAATACATTAGTTCTACTGGCTCGATAAATTTGCATCTTGTGAGTTTATTGGTGGCATCTTTGAATGATTAATGAATTTTTTACAGAACACAGCATGTCTTAGGAAAACTAAATGGTAAAAAGAGTTAAGATATAGTTTGTAAGAGTTTCACTGTGGAACTGGAAATTGATGTGAACATATATTCTTTTGTTCAAAACAGAAAACAAAGTAAGAAAACTAAACAAAGGAAATGACCGCAACATGTTTTGAAGTTTTGTCATCAAATGACTAAATAACAAATCATGAAACACATCAAGGTTTATGATTTCCGTCATCAGCCTGTCCAACAAGTCATATATTTTGATCATAAACTTTCACTGGAAGAATTGTTCGATGCCTTGCAGATCTTTGCGTTCTATTTCATATCTCTTTTTCGCGTGATTGGTCGTTGTGTGGCTTTCTTCGTTGAGTCACTATTTTTGCGGGGTCGAGTGACTAATGTTGTAGAATTATTATGAGAATGACTAATATTCTAGAATCATTAATTGAATGCAAGATCGGGCTGGCTGCCTATATTATAACGAAAACAAACTCGCGAATGCTTAACAGCAGATTTTATTCACAGACTATGCATGCACGCTTATACAGATTATGAAATCATTACTGGTTACAAGAATAGTTTGTAAGAATTTATTTAACTCCATTTTCTCGGCCATTTGCTATCTCGAAGGTGAAAAAAAAAAAAAAAAAATACAAGACAGCTTATTCATTTTTGTGATTTTTCTTTAGTTTGTTGCTTGACAGCGAAGATCTGTCCTGCTGGATTGCCAACATCACTCTCCTGTAATTTAAGTGCAAAACTGTTTAACTAGGGAAAAAGGGCGCGAATCTCAGGAATATTTGGGATGATCTTCAAGCTGAGAGGTCGACTTTTATGTTGTTCACGTGGAACTCGTATGACCAGATTGTAGCTTACTCTTGATCGTGAACTGAAAATTTCGTGGTTGGGGTTCAAACTCCTACGCCGGACCTTTTCCCTTTGAACGGCAGCTCGAGAAATTAATTTTTTGTAACTAAACACTTTCAAGCAAGATACCCTGCACCATCAACGAAAAGGTTTTACGTTCTGATTTTATATACTATAAACGTCAACTTTGCCATTCATCTATTCAAGGTTGATAAAGTACTAATCAAATATTAAGACTAGTTTGATCAACTAACCACTCACCCTTGTATTTTCTGACTCATGTGCGGGGCGAACCTGTGTCAGAAGTCTTCTCTTGTTGGACTGTAACAATATCTAGTAAGACTATAATGGCTATAAACATGATCTGTGGCACTGAGTTAGCATCCCTTACGTTCTCGGTTAAATCTAACCAATGAAGAGATAGATGCAAAAATTAGTCAAGAATTGGGGTAATTAATTAATTACACCCATTCAAAGGGAAGTTTTTTCTTGCTCTCTACTGATGTAATAACATTATATCTTTAATTATTACACATCAATAGAATAAGTAGAAACAATCACGTGTTGTTCACACTGGTGGAAAATGGATTCATACATTCATATACATACATACATACATACATACATACATACATACATATATTCGATGCCTGTCCAAAAAGAAACGAAAATCTTTGAAAAAATAAAGTTATTGCTTCACTTACAATTCAATAAGACCACTCTCGTTCAAACTAGTGGCACCATTTTTGATAAGTCCCTCTCAAAGTGTTTTGCTAGAATTAAAATCGGTTATGTGACGCTTTTTCAAGCATGCTGGGTATTTCTTTTTGTGAATATACTTTTTTATTTTTGTTTTCTATCTCCTGCAATGGGCCAAATTTTCTACTAGCTTTTTAATTTCGAACCGAACCGAAATATACCCAGGTACGAGCTAAATCAGTAAAGTAGGGCGATTGAGGGACAAGAGGCTTCTCTTGCTATTCTAAATCGTCAAGGATAATTCCTGACCCGTCAGCAGATGCGTTACGTGGTGCATCATATTTGTTTTGTTTCCGATATATCAAGTTCCCTTGTTCACATTGCTTCTCGCCAACGCTTCAGGACAACATAGTAAAGCACTTTATCTGTCCAATGGGACCTTAGAATATGCCTATAAATAATTATATCTTACCAATCAAAAAAGACCTTCATTTTTCTTTTTCTTTTTAGTAGTTACAACGATAGATATCGTAACCGCACAACCACAGCTCATCACTTCTTTTGTCACTTCTGAAAAAAAATGTTTTCATTAGAACTCGAAAGAAACAAAGCAGCTGATTGAGGGTGACACGGTTTTTTTTTTGTTCCTATGCAAGCAAATGCGGTACATGTTTTGCAGCAACATAATCTTTCTTTTGACGTCGTTTTATGGCAAGAGCTCTTACAGAAGATTACTTTGGAGGAACTTCATAGAAATCATATGACAATTTTTCGTGTAAAACAGCTCGTGTCTTTGCAACATAATCGCCTTTGGTAAATATATCTTGTGATTTAAAACGTCGTAAATAGTCGAGGCATTGATTATGACTCAAGAAATCCACTCGTATAAAATTCACTGTAAAGTTTTTCCACTCTGAAATTAAAATTTCCCAGAAATAAGTTGCTCTTATATATAAATTATTTTTTAAGTTGTATTAATCATCAAATTACTTAAACACTAATTGGCATAGTGCGATATTGATGTTAGCATAGTGAAGATAGATCAAGGTCACTCATACATTCTACTGCGATCGTGAGCACGCTGCACCAGCTGAAGACATGTTCCTTTGTGGATGCCGGTGTAGGATCTGTGAAATCGGATAGAACTAAACTGGCTTATCTAACCTGCATATAATTAAAAGACTTAGCAATGAGAATTGGTTTATAATAGAATAAACTTGGTGCTAATGTAAAGTAAACTTACAAGAACATGCTTTAATAATCACAGGTGTTAGACTTACAGGGAAAATTTGTGAGATTGATCTCTTTTCTCGTCGACAACAGAGAAAAACCCGTTGCTTTGTAGTGAGACAAAAATATGTATTTACTAACAGTACATCCTCTTGGGTTAAACTGAATGTGTGTACACACACAGAAGTATGTACATGCGCAAGAAAAATATGTATGTATGTATTTATGGATATATGCATGCGTGCACGCTTGTATGTGCGTATGTATGTGCGTATGTATGTACATATAGCACGTATATGAGTATGATATACAGTAATACTTTGTGATTATTAATGAAAATATCTATTTGCATTCACAAATGCATATATATATATATATATATATATATATATATACA
>NC_068985.1:59334579-59335095 GCF_001194135.2 Octopus bimaculoides | reverse complement strand
TATATATATATATATATATATATATATATATATACACGTAAATACATACACAGACACACATATAACACATATATACTCTCCACATTCATGAATAATAACACTATAAAATCCTGATAAATAATTCACAAAAATATACAAGTTCACAATTAATTATCAAATCGTTTTCCACTTATAGCAAGATGCAAATATTACGCCGAGACAAGAACTTAATTACAAAATGCAAATAGATTTTCACATTGATAAAACGTCAAGTATTTTCTAATTTAAATCTCGTATTTGTTTACTTCAACATTTTAGATTTATTTCATTTTATGCAGAATATACGTGCGTAATTTCTTCATGTTTTCGAGTATACTGTGTATACCAGAAGATTCACATTAATCGTTTGGAGAACATATAGAGTGAAATAGTACAAGCTGAAAATTGAAACTTGGTAGTTTTCTGAGTTCATTCCCATATTCTTCAGCTACCATGCAACAATAAAATTATAATATGTGAGTATATATATATATATAT
>NC_068985.1:59321580-59334541 GCF_001194135.2 Octopus bimaculoides | reverse complement strand
ATATATGTATCGATATAATTTGATATAAGAGATTCAAAATTCAGAAGGTGTATTGTTGCATCCTCAAGTATGTTCAAGAAATGTCATTCTTGAAGAAATTTTGCAATGAATGTGAATAATAATTCTCATTATTATTTAGATTTGTAGTTTCTTCGAAATGTCTCATATAAGTTATAAATGTGAACCTTTTGCATAAACTAGACCTTCTGCCCCTTGAAAACCTATACAAAATATATGTAACCTTTTTGAAAGATCATGTACCCATGTGTAAATATGCATATATTTTAGTAGTTTTGAATACATAAACTTTCACAACATATACACGTTGAACGTTTATTGTAGAAAATAACATAATCTAGAATAATGTGTGAGTCATTGACTACTATATACTGTATATATTAAAATTAATCAAATCTGTATAATATTTGGGAAGTGACGTACACAACTTAATTATTTTCCTTTAAGTTTATTGTCATTTTGGAATATATATTTACATCCTCGTATTCTGATTAGCAACTTTCTTCTTGTACAATTTTCAATAATACCTCCAACAAAAATCGAACATTCATACATGCAAACCCAAATGTAATTACCACAAACTTTAGTGACACTCGTCATCATTACCGAGGAGACGGTTATTCTAGTTATACATAATGCATATAAACTACGTAAGGGCTTGCAGAGAGAAGTGAGGTTGTTTAAAGTTTATTTTTAACAGTGTGTTCTTTTTTTTTACCAGATTCATTTCCTTGTATATGATAATGAAATTGCGGGAGTAATATTTAATGAGTGGCACACAACTCACTCATCTGCTTTTGTAGCATTGACGAAATATAAGTATTTGTGAATAGATATTTCGGTCATTTCGATTTCATATTTGTTCCACAAGATTCTTGATGCATAATCGAGTGTTGAAGCAGATATTGTCTCATCTTGGGAGTGGAGTTCTGTCATTGTTAATTGAGAGAATGCCAACGAAAAGGCTTTGGTAAACCTAGTTTTGAACTGAATGACTGAACAGTTAATCAAACAATCGATCAGTGAATTGGTTAACCGGTTAACTAGTTGACGGATAATAATAATATAAGTAAAATTAAACCAGTGTGTGTATTCCTTATTCCACAATACTCACCTCAAGAAGTAACAAAATATGTCATTTAGTTTAGAAAAATGGGTAGAGGGTAAAGACTCCCTTTGGTCATGAATGACCATGAGATTGCACCTAGAAAGTTACCCTTCGGGGCACAAGTCCGGGCAAAGTTGCTTCTCGAAGACCAGTAGTCGCACATGCATACACGCCTCCTTCCTCTCTCTACGCCACCAATGTTAACCAAGAGAAAGGTAAAATACGATACAACTTGGCACCAGTGATTTCGCAACAGCTCTCTATAGCTAAGTGAAATGCAGCAACGTGAAATAAAATGTCTTGTTCAAGAATTAGCAAAATGACTCTTTTATTGATATATATAGGCGATTCAATTTATGAATTTACAAATTTATAAATTTATAGGCGAATAAATTTTTGTTACTTATTTCAAATACTTTTACTCTACCGGTAAGTAGAGTGGTAAGATGTTTGCTTCTAAGCCATATGGTTCTGAGTTCAGTCCACTGCATGATATCTTGGGCAAGTGTCATATACTATATGCTCGACCAGATCCTTGTGAGTGGATTTGATAGACGGAAACTGTGGGAAAAATAGCACTCGAATACCGGAGATAGAGTAATATGCTTTATTATTATTAAATCTGCAAATACAGCACAAAAATATCACAAAACACTGCTACTGAGTTTTTAGGCCGTCTGATTTATGTAAGTGAAAATTATTATAAACAGACATTATTTTTAATTAAACGTATTCTACCATTGATTAATTTATTCTGGGTATCTATGTTTTTCTTTCTAATAACAGTTATTTTTAAAATTTTATTTTTATTTAAGGTTTTCTTCGATCTCACATAAGATTTTAAACCTATCATCACTGATTAGAAAAAAAACCGTTCTTTGAAAGGACCAATATAAAGAAACCGACTTCAAATGTGTATCTGTCAATACCAAATGTATATTTTATACATACACACTTTATTTTGTTCCATTCTCAATCTAAACTATCCAACGAACGGGAACGTGAAACTTTGAGTAGCAGTTTTTTGTGATATATTTGTGATATTTTTACAGCTTTAATAATAATAAGGCACATGTATGTATGTATGTATAATAAGGCACATGTATGCATGTATGTATGTATGTATGTATGTATGTATGTATGTATGTATGTATGAATGTATGTTTGTATGTATGTATGTATGTATGTATGTATATAAAATTGCATGTATTATGCATGTGTGCGTCTTGTCCCCTACCACCATTTGACAACCGGTATTGCTTTGTTTATGTCCCTGTTACTTGGCAGTTCGGAAAAATAGAGAACAATAGAATAAGTACCAGGTTTTTAAAAAAAGTACTTTGGTCAATTTGTTCGATTAAACCCTTCAAGGCGGTGCTTCTGTGTAGTGGTCGTCTAGTGACTGAAGCAAGTTAAATCTAATAGAACCACAAACTATGTAGTTGTGGATTAGACTTCTTAAACTCGATCACATGTTTATGGTTATAAATAATCTTCAGCGATATAACACTCAGTATTATCATCTATTGCTCAGTCCTTTATACCATACCGAATAAACAAATTAATTTACTACAATACAGTAAGATAGACTACGAAGGGGCGATAATTTCGTATCGTAACACCAATGAGGCATTTGATACCTATGTTTTTTGTCGCATTGTATATAGTTTTACAATAAATAGAAGACTTGAAAAGATATTACTAATACCTACTCTGTCATTAAAATTAGCAACATTGGCTCTATGGTACACAGGCGGCAGAATCTGTGTACTTAGTATGTATTAGATCACACATGGGAAAGATACATCATTTTAAACGGGAAATGTTATATAAATAGCTCTCTCAAGCCTAATGATACTAATAATATTTGCCTACTTCATTTCTGCAGCTGATGTCAGGATATTTGTTGGTAGCATAACTGGAAAAACAAAATCAAATATTTGATGGAAGATATTTATTATCGAGATATTAATAAATACAAGAATAAACAGCGAAGACTTATTTGATGTTTATGCTACCGTCATAAAACTGATGAATATACTGTATAAAGCAGATCTGAGTAGAACGTGTCAGGAAAGGAGTATCTATGATTCCGGCAGGATCGTTAACCAACTATTGTCGATTCCTTACAGAGGTTTCTTTAAAGAAGCGTAACAAAGTGGCTGGCTTGACATTTTTAGAGAAGGCACTTTTAAATGAAACTCTGTGATAAAACAACAACAGCAGCCAAACAACATATTTCAATATTTTGTATATTTGGATGTATAGGTTAGCTATCAATTCATGCAGCCATTCTTTAATTGGAGTGACTTGATATAATAATTGATATAAAAAGAAGCTAAAAGTTTTAATTTATTAACGGAGCACAATCTTAAGTTTAAACGTTTCATTTTAATATTTAACGGACAGAGTCAACGACTATTGAAAAGGTTGCAACATGCAACGAAACTTTGAGCAAAAATAAATAAGTAAATGAGTGAAAACTTTACCAGTGAGTGTGTTAAATAATACGGCACTAAAAGAGCATGACTCTCCACAGACACAGCAACTTAATATGTAACGTTTAATATTTAATCTTTGCTAAACATGCTATCAGTGCAAGTGAAGGGGTTATGTCTGTGGTATGGAACCACATCGGAACAGGAAAATAATCAAGATACAAATTAGACCTAAAGAGCTAATGACGAAGCTCCACGTAGTCGTTTGTAATTTCAGTAATAATTATGAAATATCCTACAAGTGATACTATTTTCTTAAGGCTGTGAAGAATCTTATTGGATAATAGGATAATAACTTCAAAAATATTCCTACATCAAGACGAGATAACCATGGCTGGATAGCTTTTTGCCATAGATTTGGTAAATAACAACAATAGGGAGCGCTTCTATATGGTAGAGGGATCACGTAGAAGCTAAGGACAGCAGTTAAATATCTAAAATCCTTCGTATCTAAACATCACAATTTTAAACTATGAATGACACGTTTAGTAATGATGTTATTGATGCTCTTCCTATAATGACAAGATGGCCATATCTGGAAGAATCCAAGCCATGAGTCTGCATAAGGAAGCCTTTTCTGGGGTTGACTAAAAAAACAAGCGACAGTGCGTCATTGTGAGTGACTCTTGGTGGTCACTCCACTATTTTGAAATAGTAGTCAAATATTCCCTAACACATCATGAAAGTCGACTGGATCATGTGATTATAGGTGCAATGTATCTGAACAGAAACAAGAAAAAAGATGGTTACTCATTGAACAACTATGGGTAATAAGTGGACTAAACCAGAACAGTCTTGAGGCTAAACAGCTAAAGGTAGTAACTCCACCGAAAATAAAATATAAAAAAACAAGAGTAATTCTATCAAAGTTACAAGGTCTGAAATTTTGTGGGGATGGGGGTTCGTCGATTACCTTAACTCCAGTGTTTAACTGGGGCTTACTTTATTGACACCGAAAAGTTAAGTCGGCCTCGGTGGAATTTGAACCCAGAATGCTAAGACGGAGGAAATGTCGCTAAACATTTTGTCCGAGTTGTTAATGATTCTGCCAGCTGGCTGCCTTGAAGACAATAATAATGATTTTAAATTTTGGCAAAAGGCCAGCAAATTCGAGGTAGGAGTAAGTCGATTACATTACCCTCAGTGTTCAACTTGTACTTATTTTATTCACTCCGAAAGGCTATCGACCTCGGCGGAATTTGAAATCAGTACCTGAAGAGGGAAGCATTTTGACCGGTGTGTTAACGATTCAGCCAATTCCCTGCCTTGATGGTAGCAGTAATAATAATAATAATAACAATAAGAAGAACCACAAAGACAGTAATTATTCTTTGGTGTCAAATAGTATGATTTAAAGAAGAAACGCAACAATAGTCCATTTAATTAAAGTGACAAGCTGCAACACCTTGTAACTTTGTATTCTCTGAAAAACTTTTAGAGTAGAAACGAATAAATATTATACCATCTTCCTCTAAATTCCACTTGTCACACCTTTCACTTCATAATATCAATGACATTTTCAATAGTTTTGATTTGATTTTCACTCATTTAAAAATACATTTTAGACATTAATATCATAAAGTCAATTCGTTATCCGTTGTCATTATTATCGTCATCACAAAGGCGGTGAGCTGGCAGAATCGTCAGCACGCTGGAGGAAATGCTTAGCGGTATTTCGCCTGTCGCTACGTTCTGAATTCAAATTCCGCCGAGGTCAATGTTGCTTTCATCCTTTCGGAGTTGATAAATTTAGTACTAGTAAAACACTGGGGTCGATGTAATCGACTAGGCCTCTTCCCCAAAATTTCCAAGGCCTTGTGGCTAGGATAGAAATAATTATCATCATCGCATTCATCACAATCAACAACATTATTATCTTCATCATCAGCAACTGGACCCCCCCCCCCAACAATATCATCATCGTCATCATCTTCATCAGCATCATTATCGTCATGATTGTCATTGTCACAATCATTATCTTCACTGTTTCAGTTGCCATCGTTCATGTTACTCATAACATTATCAAGCACCATCCTGACTTCTACAACAATGAATCTATAACTAGTTCATTCCCTCTCTAGTCCCACGCCTACTCTGCGCTATGACTTTATTTCTCAGCACCATGATCATCATCATCACTGCCACCATGATCATTCTCCTCTTCCACTTCAAAATTCACATCATCTTAATCACCTTTGCATTTCATTATTATTTTCTGGTCACCATATAAGTCACTCCTTTAATGCAGATGAGCGCATTATTCTATCTAATCATCAATACAGGCATTATTCTATCTAATATATTATCTCATGTGGAAGCGCAAAGGCCCAGTGGTTAGGGCAGCGGACTGGCGGTCATAGGATCGTGGTTTCGATTCCCAGACCGGGCGTTGTGAGTGTTTATTGAGCAAAAACACCTAAAGTTCCACGAGGCTCCGGAAGGGCATGGTGGCGAACCCTGCTGTACTCTTTCACCACAACTTTCTCTCACTCTTACTTCCTGTTTCTGTTGTGCCTGTAATTCAAAGGGTCAGCCTTGTCATACTGTGTCACGCTGAATATCACCGAGAACTACGTTAAGGGTACACGTGTCTGTGGAGTGCTCAGCCACTTGCACGTTAATTTCACGAGCAGGCTGTTCCGTTGATCGGATCAACTGGAACCCTCGACGTCGTAAGCGACGGAGTGCCAACAAAAAATATTATCTTCTGTTTTGGAGTTCAAGCCCTGTTCGAGAAGTGTTTTCAGTTATGATAGTATTTTTTTATTAGCTCTGAGTGAAAAAAACCTGTGACTCAAGGTTTTCCTATTGCGGTCAGGTCACCTAATTTTCTATTCAGAAGTCGACTCCTTCCAGCACATCCTTCCTCTTTTAAGACGTTTGGGTGTAATTTGATGCTGAAATGTTACTCTTTCTACCATGTATCATTATCGTCATCGTCGTTACCTCCACCACCACCACTACCATCATCATTATCATTTCATTAGTGTTAGGTCGAACTACTCGGATTCAGATGATCCTGATCCTTCACCGACATTTCTCTTCCATCATATGTAATGATAGTTCCTCTCAGTGACATCCAGAATCACCTCTTAATTTATCAACGTATGTCTCCATATGGCATCCAATGCAGTTTTGACCATACGAAGGTGTCAAAAGTAGAGAGTCACTCTCGAACGTCTGCAGCAGGAAACGAATTCATATATCTCATATATAGCTGCTACTGTCGTTGCTGTTATTGCTACTGGCTCACGCTTTATTGATGTTGCTGTTGTCTTGGGCGTCAGGTTTTTAGTTTTAGCTGCTTTCTTCAGAAACTCTTATGTAGTTGTTGCCTGCTTCCATGCTCTCTTGATTTATTTGGATCATGCGCTGCTTGATCCTCCACCCACGTATCACTCCAGATTTTCCTTGTATATCTTGTAGAGTTAGGGGATGATCGCTTTCACTTCGATGTCGATTAGGATGTTCGCACCAGCCGGCTGATATTTTTGACTGTTACTAACCGACTTAGTTTAGGATAAAGTCTAGAGTCTCATTTTTATTGCCCTTTAGGGAATGTTTTCGTTTCCAATTTAGCTGAAAAATTTACTCTTATCATATCGAACTCAGTAACTCTTACCACATACGTTTCGAATGCCAGACTGACTTCCGACACAATCCTCTTTGTTTCTATACCGCTCACTTCAGCTTATATAAAAATATATACTACATTTATATACAGATACTTAGGTATTCATGGCTATGTATTTATATGTAGTTATTCTTCTACATGCTTCGTAGAGAATTGATTCTTCCCATTTTTTTCCGCACCTTTCCTACCAGTGTCCGACAGCTTGATTATTTCAGAAGCTAAATTAACTGTTGTGAGAGTCCAAGGTTTATAATATTTTACTTTCGCTGAAAACTGTGCTGCTGGTAATAGTGCAGCGTTTTAATTACTACTATTTGTGGTTGATGTCGACAAGTCTGGTCAGTGGTAGTGGAGATGATGTTGGTGGTGGCGGTAATGAATTTCAGTGTTGGTTTTGTTATTACTATTGTTGTCGTCGTCGTTGATACTGTTGTCATCCTTTATTGTTGCAATGGCCGTAGCACTTGTATTGGTGGTGACGTTGGTGCTGACAGCGGCAGTAGCAGTGATGATATGATCCCTTACTACTATTTTATTGTTGTTCTTGTTGTAGTTGTCACTATCATTACCACTTCTGGTAGTGTTGATGAGCGTGCACCTAAGGTTATTGTCAGCCATTAACAGTGAGAAGGCGTTGCAATAAATGCTATCAACAGCTATCTTCTTTATTGTGATTTTAAAATTCAGTCACTATGATTTGAAATTTTGAAAAAATAAAAAGTGAAGTCAGGATTTGAAATAATTTACAGATATTCCTCAAATAACTGAACGCTAAGCAGAATGAGCCATTGCCTACGATACTGGTGGCTTTACTAAGGCAACAGTACAGCAATTTCTATGAAAGGGTCCGCTGAAACAGCTAATAAACTTATGGGGATCTATTGGGTGTCGTCAATAGCGAAGCTACATGTAGAAATACTGCTGCTGCTACTACTACTACTACTACTACTACTACTACTACTACTACTACTACTACTACTATCACAAAGAATAATAGGAATAATAATGCTTTCAAATTTTGGCACAAAGTCAGCAACTTTTTGGTGGGTTGAATATAGTGGTTTATATCGACCCTAGTGTTCAACAGGTACTTACTTTATCGACCACGAAAGGATGAAAGGCGGAAATTGAACGCAGAGCATGAAGACGGACGGAATGCCACTAAGCATTGATGTCCGGCATGCTAACGGTTCTGCCCGCTCGCTGCTATCAACAAATAATAACAACAACAACAACAACAACAACAAAGTGCTACCTTGGTAACTGTGCGAAAAGCGGGGGCTAGAGAGAGGCAAAACGTGGTGTGAGCACAAATTGCAGAGAGTGGCGGAGTCGGAGGCTATCAAAATCCGCTGGGATTTCACAATCCAAACAGATCAATTGCTAGAACATAACAGACCAGACCTAGTGGTGGTCGACAAGATGCACGACATGTGCTATATAGTTGATGTTGCATACTCCTTTGACCCACGAAGAGTCAAGAAAGAAGGCGAGAAAATAGATAAAACGAACAATGTTAAGTACGAAATAGCCTGGCTATGGAAAATGAAAATGTGAAGATAGTGCCAATTATTGTTGGGTTGTTGGGATCAATATAAGGCATCAAGTGGAATATCAAGAAAATGAGAATAGAGTGCCCAGTAGAATTTTTACAAAAGGTTTGCCTCTTGACACGGCCAGAATAACCAGGAAAGTATTAGCTGAAACGAATGGATAGCATGGTACCGTAAGCCGCAGGTAGCAAGCCGGCTACGCATGCGAGACTCGAAGCGTTCCAACAGAACCTGTGATAACGTGAAATAATAATAATAATAATGATAATAATAATAATAATAATAATAATAATAATAATAATACAGGTAACTCGAATGTGGAGTCTAAAAACAGAAACAATTCCTATCATAGTGGGCGCATTAGGTATGATAAAAAAATATTCAGACAAATAATTAACAAAAAAGCCAGGACTTACAAGTATATATAATACACAGAAAATAGCACTACTAGGCACTACACATATCCCACGTAAAACACTTTCAATACAGTAACCATAAGAGCATCACAGCAAACCACAGCACTTACCCAAAGCACACAGAGCTGCGCTCGGTAGTTCAGTGGAAAGCATGTTATAAAAATAAGACTACTGAATAATAATAATAATAATAATAATAATAATAATAATAATAATAATAATAATAATAATAATAATAATAATGATGATGATGATGATGATGATGATGATGATGATGATGATGATGATGATAATAATAATAATAATAATAATAATAATAATAATAATAATAATAATAATAATAATAATAATAATAATAATTGCCCTGATGCAGTACCAAGTAGTGGCTGTCATGGCTTCTGATTTTAACTGATTGGAAGTGTTTTCATGTACATTGTTTTGTCTTGATATAAAAGATGGGCTACAACAAATATTCTGCTCAATACAACAGATATGTTTGTAAGTTGTTTGACCTTAACCAGTTGAGCATGTCCTTTGGCTTTTGATGATATGTGCATCTCTGACCACAAGCTGAAGTAAGGGAGTATCTTAGCCATATGTTGAAAGGAATTCTTTGGGGTTTGCATAATTCATCTTTGGAAATATGGGTGTTTTGTTCACCATCATTTTGAGCGGGATGGGCTACTCCAACTGCAGAAAATTCTAACGGGACTCCATCTGCAAGGTCGTGCACGGTTTATCTTGATATGAGATTAACATGTCGCGCACTTCTTTTTTACGAGGATTCTACCTGGGTCAAAAAGAGTGAGGATTCTCTTATCGATGTACCGATGGGGGCATACGACGGCGCTGAGTTATGTGTGCTCACAGGAGCTTATATTTTGCATAATCTAAAGCTAGAATTCCCGTTTATATACACAGGATTATATGGGGATGACGGCCTTATAGTCAACCATAATTTAAACGGCTACGAATTGGATAAGCTTAGGAAGGATCTAATTACTTTCTTCCAAAGGATTGGCTTACGTATTACGATAGACACTAACCTTAAAAGTGTAGATTTCTTAGATATAAATTTAGATTTACAGTTAGATAAATTCAAACCTTACCGTAAGCCTAATGAAAAGCTATCTTATATTAGCAAAGAATGCAATCATCAACCAGTTATTCTTAGGAACCTAGTCAGTAATGTAGGTAGACGAATATCGTTAATTTCTTCGGATAAGACAGCATTTCAAAATACTTCCCCCTATTACAACAACGCATTAAGGAATAGTGGTTTCTCTGAGAAGATTCAATATAATCAAGTTAATGCTAGCAGTAATACCATACGTAGAACTAGGACTAGGGGGGTTTTGTGGTTCAACCCAGCTTTTAATATGGTCGTAAAAAGTAATATAGGTAGGGAGTTCTTAAAGTTAGTTTCTAAACATTTTCAACCTAGCCATATGTTTTACAGAATATTTAATAGAAAAACGCTGAAAATTAGCTATTCCTGTTGTAAAAACCTCGCCTCTTTCATTAGCCAACACAACACGTAAATAATCACAAATAACCTCAGTGCCGATTCTGATCCGAAGAATTGCAATTCCAAAGATGAGACTGCCTTGTCCGTTGAAAGGAAACTATGCGGAGAAAGGGATTGTGTATAGGGCCAAAGTACAAATAGAATACTCACATTAATATAAAACATACACAGGATCTTCAGAAAATTCTTTCAAAACCAGATTTTATTCCCCTAGATATTCCTTCTGGTACACCGAAAATAGGACAAGAACCAGTCTGGCAAAACATGTCTGGGGATTGAAAGAAAATGAAACCCATCCTTTCAATGGGCTTCGTATATTTTACCCCAGTGCCACTTTGATGGCATGCACTGCTCTCTCACTCAATAATAATAATAATAATAATAATAATAATAATAATAATAATAATAATAATAATAATAATAATAATAGATGTAACTCGAATGTGGAGTCTAAAAACAGAAACAATTCCTATCATAGTAGGCGCATTAGGTATGATAAAAAAATATTCAGACAAATAAATAACAAAAACGCCAGAACGTACAAGTATATATAACACACAGAAAATAGCACGGAAAATGACATGGAAAATTTTAGATAAAGTGTCAGCTTACAGGCATGGTGCTCATAAAACGTCCATAAAATGTGATTTATGCATTTCGGAAAAATTTCATATTTTATTCCAGGACAATATCGCCTTGAATCAAAGACGCGAACTCTTAAAATCCTGCAGGCACGCAACAAAATTCAAAATATCAGCCGACAAAATACTATATGGATAGACTGTATTTTTGAATTCTTGAACTGATTTCCAATATCACTATTGAATTCTTGTGTTGTAGTATATGGTTGTTTCGCATCGCAATGATATTGTATGTATTTCAACGTATTCATTAAGAAAGCCTTCGACTTTTATATATATTATTTTAAAGTTTAAGCTTTTATTATTTTATTGTATTTTACGAACTTATTTAATTGTTATATTTATATTATAGATAATTCTACGCATGGTGCTGAATTTTGCAAATGTCTAGTATCCGATTTTATTATTATATACATTGAGCAATTTTAAAAAAGTTGTTTGTATATATACGTTGAGATCTAGATGTGCTTTTATGTGGATGTGTGTATTGTAGGCATGCATATGTATTTGTATCTGTGCGTCTGTGTATGTGTGTAAGTATACGTGTATGTTTACATTTACGTACATAGTACATGGGCGTATATGTGTACACTTCTATTTGTGTGAATATTTATTTACGCACTTATTTCTGTATATTTATATACGTAATCATATATATGTGTATTTGTATGCTAATGTATATTTACATATATTTATGTTCGTTACACATATTTCGTGATCTATTTCTCTTTCTTTTTTCTCCTCACTCGAACTATCTTTTCTCTTCCCACTGGATACATTGCTAGCGCCCTTAAAATTTTTTTTTTCTTTCGCTCGCTAGTTTTTACGTCTTTGTTTCTTTTTCTTATCTGCCTCCTCTCTACGCTTAAAGTATACTTCCTATACCCCTCATCTACAATAACTGTCCTGTATATGTATACACTAAGACGTTTTATGCGCGTGCTTGTATTGCGTCATATATGTATATGTGTATATGTGTATATGTGTATATGTGTATATGTGTATATGTGTATATATTTATGTCTTACATGTATATGTATACGCCCAGAGATTTTATATGCGTGCATGTATAAGTACATATATTTATATGTGTATATTTGTGTATATACTTATGTGTTATATATGTACGTCTAAATACGTATATATCTATGTTCATGCATCTGTGTATTTTGATGTATGTATGTATATTATAGTTGGTCTAGTATGCGTATGTACAGCTGAAAAAATATTTATGTAATATAGCGTGAAATTTTTAATTTTGATTTTAATGTATTAATTGACTTGTATTTCGCATATGATTATTTACTATAGGTATTTGGAATCTGTCCTTCGATTTAAGGTTTCCTTCGATTTTACAATAGCATGAATTTATAGTCAAGTTATTTTGTTCATTACATGCTTAAGACCGTTTCTTGAAAGAACAAATGAAACAAAACCATTTTGAAATGCGTATCCTTTAAACTAGTTTTTTTTAATGTTTTTGCTTGTCCGACGAGCGGGAACTTGAAACTCCGAGTAACAGTTTTGTGATATTTATGCTGATTTTAAATAAGGTATGTATATAT
>NC_068985.1:59317882-59321257 GCF_001194135.2 Octopus bimaculoides | reverse complement strand
TTGGTCATGCATGGCCTTCTATCCTCAGTCAAGTATACCAGAAGTCCTTACTGTTTCGGGTAGTTATACTTGAGACAGTTCGATCTGGTTGCCCCCCCCCCAAGTCTAAGCGAAAAGCATTAGACTTTTTTGTATGAAAGCTAGTGAATATGTACGGCAACAAAGACAAAAAACGGAGAACATGGTACACAAATAGAAATACAAACAAGAAGAATATAACAACAGGTGTCATTCGACTGAGAACGAATCACATTGAGCTGGCGTGTATGAAGTGAAAGCCTAAAGGCAGGAACATAGGAGATGGAGATAAGAGGTACTGGCGGTCGGCAGTCAGGCCATAAAAGAAAGATCACGGCTGGCCGGATACCGGTCACGTGGAAGGAGGAGAGAGGGGGTAAGGATAGCGGGACTGAAGGATTAGAAAAGAAATCAGAGACAAATGGGAAGGTACACGAGGGGGAAAGTGGAAGTTAACGAAAGAGAGGGCCAAGACATGTGAGAAAGAGAGGGCCAAGAAATGTGAGAAAGAGAGGGGGAGAAAAGATAGAGTACGAGTCGTACAAAATTTAGATACATACCTATTATAAGGTGAGCACAAGTGTGTACGTATGTCGCTTTATGTATATATAAGTATAAAAATGGGACAAAATGCAATACAGGGCAATAAAACATCTAGACAGATAGACGATACAAAGGTGGACAGGAGAAACAACAATTCGAAGGACAGGCAAAAAAGACGGGTCATTCGTGGCCTTCTTTCCTCAGTCAAGTATACCAAAAACCTTTACTGTTTCACGCAATTACACTTGAAACAGTTCGATCTGGTTGGCCCCACCTAAAGTCTCAGCTAAGAACATTAGACTTTAAGTTTTTAGGAGGTTAGCTTTGAAGTTGCATTCCTTCGCGATCGGTAAAAATGTGTTTATTTTGGTAGTTTTGACTTATGGAGTTCCTCTAAGCGTGAGGCATTATTGTATAGTAATGCCGTTATATAAATTAAATTATATATATATATATATTCAGATGAATATGGTACTTAAGTTGAGTCACCAGAATTTAGTACGGTATCATCCATACAATTTCAATGTAAGGTGATTAAAATCAAAATAAGCAACAAGGATATCCAGAGGTAATGCAATACGATCGTTTCATCCAACTCTATTTAATTGAATACTGAAATCATTACATCAATTTAAATGCAGAGCAATCCTCCGTTGCAGAAAGACATAGGAATTCAATTAAATTACAAGAGATGGACACGTTAGTATAATTATACCTAAAATCTCCAAGATGTTAAGGAGATAGATAAAGAACATGCTGCCTTCACCCAGAGGAGAAGCTACTAAGGTATCAAGAAGATATACATTGTTACAGACTCTGCCTATCACTGATTTTTTGATTTTATGGGGTAAGTTTTAATTTATAGACTAGTTTATTAAATCCTTGCATATCTAAGGCTGAGAGAACAAAGGGGCAGTATCTGTTAGGGGAAGGGCTGAGGGAGTAGACAGAAATACTATATACATATACATATATATATGTATAAATATACAATAGTACCTCGGTTTTCGAACAAATCTGATCGCGAATAAATCGTGCTTTATATATATATTTATATATATATATATGTGTGTGTGTGTGTGTGTGTGCGTGTGTGCGTGCGTGTGCGTGTGCGTGCGCGCATGTTGTATCTATGTACATATTTATGTACATTATGGTTATATCGGTCTACTATGAGTTTTGCCTCGGGCTGCTATGAACAACCCGGCCAAGAACGAAACTGAGTGAGGAGATCAATGATTGATACCGTATACCTATCTAGCCACTCCACTCAACTCAGCGTATTGCGTTCTATATCCGATAATGTTTGCGGTGCTTAAAATATACATCAATATATTATATATCCTTTGTGTCAGTCACTGGACTACAGTCATGCCTGCACCTATTCTTATCACTCACACATCAGCGGTTATAATTATACTTTAAAAACAGTTACGATATATTTATACAGTAGAATGTATGTATGTATGTATGTATGTATGTATATATGCATGTGTGTCTGTATGTATGTGCGTATGTTTGTATACATACATGTATATATATATATATACATACATACATACATACACACACACACGCACATACACACACACAAACACACACACACACACACACACACACACACACACACACACATATATATGCTTCTTCAGGTGCAGTACACACTCACAAGCACCTACACCCATACGTATATACCATAATTAAGAAAAAAGTTGCGAAACAATCTAAAGATTTAAGCGTATTTCTAATATTGAAATCAATAGATTAATAATGTGAATGTTTAAACATCGGATGAATAAAGAATCCGTAAAGATCGATAATTGTGTCTACTTCAACTAAAGTGAATCATGTTTCAAAGCTGCGATTAACATTTAGTTGAGTAACAAAAATTGAATAATTATCGGAATTATAAATAATGCGAAAATGAAATATAGGAAAAAGGCGAAAAAGAAATCTTCTGAAAGAAATCAAAGTATGTGATTAGGTTAGCAGAAGAACGACGCAGTTAACGACAAATCTATGCTTTATATAATAGAAATAATGTTTTCATTAAAATAGAAAAATAGGAAATTTATTCAATAGACATGTAATAGCAATTAGACGAAGTTATTTATTAAAATGTTATAATAATGCTAATGACAATGACAAAAATATAAACTTTGATAGAGAAATTCGTAACAATATATATAAGTGCAGTCTTTACTGTGTGGCTGAAAAGTTCGCTTCGCAGCCATGTGATTTTCATGTTAGCGCTATCATATCATTCTTTGGGCATTTGTCTCTTATTGTAGACCCGGACCGATCAAAGCCTTAGTAAATTTGGTAGACGGAAGCTAAATATAATCTTGTGATCTGTGTATGTTTTCAGGGTCATAATTGTTAATACAAAGGAGAAACTATCTCCACCTAACAAGATTAGAAATTTGAATTTGGAATTAAAAAATACAAAGAAATTACGTAGAATTGACTAATTGATTTTTTTTTTTACCTATTATGAAGTTCTTACAATTTTTAGTTGGGAGTGATCATGACTAACAGTATTTCATTGTTTTTAGTAAGCTTCAATATGATTTAACACATAACAATATCAAGGCTGCTGTTAGAGTTCCATATTTCACATATTTTGAGTGTTAAAAAGCATGTGTATTCCATCTCGATGATATATTTCATTTTAGTTGTTCTACCGTATTAATCTCTGTATAATGGAGAGAGAGGGGGGGGAGATAGGGAGGTGGAGGGAGATAGGGGAGGTGGAGGGAGAGGGAGAGAGAGAGAGAGAGAGAGAGAGAGAAAGAGAGAGAGAGAGATAGATAG
>NC_068985.1:59311923-59317225 GCF_001194135.2 Octopus bimaculoides | reverse complement strand
TATATATATATATATATAAGGATTAACTTTTCGTAATGAGATAAAAAACCAAGGCTGTGTATATTTTAGAACGTTTATAAATAGAATTCTTACAGCTGTTTCCAGGTTATTTATCATATCCTTTCATCGGAGACGGTGTGAGAGGATGGTTAAGCAATAGTTAATTTAGATAAGATACGAAATAGAGAGTGATCTTATCTAAATTAACTATTGCTTAGCCATCCTCTCACACCGTCTCCGATGAAGGGATATAATAAATATCATGGAAACTGCTGTAAGACATTCTATTTTCTATCTCCTTACGAAAAGTAAATCTTTATATTCACACGCTCATATATTACCTACGTTGGACCCCTTATTCACATAATATACATATGTATGTATGTATGTATGTATGTATGTATGTATGTATGTATGTATGTATGTATGTATCTATGTATGCATATATTCTTTCTATTTCTGTCTACCAAATCCATTCACAAGTCTTTGGTCGGCCCGAGGCTACAGAATAAGACACTTACCCAATATGCCGTGCAATGGGACTGAAACCGGAACACAGTGTTTGGCTAGCCAACTTCTTATCAAACAACCCGCCTACGCTATAATATATATTATAAATATAATATTCGTCTCAAATTTGGCACAAAGCCAGCAATTTCGGGGGAGGGGGTAAATCAGTTACATCGATTCCAATCCTTAACTCGTAATATTTTCTCGACCCCGAAATGTATGAAAAGCAATGCCGATCTAGTTGGAATTTGAAATTAGAATATAAAGACGGACGAAATGCAGCCAAAAATTTTGTCTAGAGTGCAAACGATTCTGTCAGCCCGCCGCCTTCCGTATACATATTATATCAAGATATGTTTTATGTTCAGTTATAATCCTTTCTACTGACGGCAAAAGGCCTGAAATTTGGGGATGAGGAATAGTCAATCATATCGACCCCACTACGTAACTGGTACTTTATTTCATCGACCCCGAAAGGCAAAGTCGACAAGGACGGACGAAATGTCGCTGAGCTAACGATTCTGCCCGCTCACCGCCTTCTGTTGAGTTATAATAAAAACAAAACAAAATAAAACACTTTAGCAGTAAACTGAATAATTACTCAGTACATTTCGTAGAGCATATATTTATTAATTTTTACAAGACTGTGACTTCGAATTTTCTGCCTGTTATTCTTTGTCGGGCTGTCAGAAATGGATTCTTTAGTGAGTTATATAGACGACAGGCATAGAGATATTTCATCAAGGAGAGAAATTCACAGTCAAAGTTACACAATGTTATTTCTTCTCTGACGTCTGACTCTCTACTACATAGAAAGTGATACAAATTTTCATTGTCAATAAATAGTTAGCTACATAATATAGGGATTGCGCTATGGATCACATTTTTGTTCAAATCTCGAATTCCTAATTATGACTAATTGTGTTAATTAAAATTATTTATAGTTCGACTAACGTAACTTACTAACAACTATTGCGAGTAATTTGTTTTCATTTACGTGGCTGCGGCTTATTCTCTGGTTAAGCGCCATCAGGAACCTCGGAATAAAGAAGTTCCTGCTATGGCCACCATACTTATACTCTGATATATTAATATTTATGACTGCGGTATTGAAAGTGTTCTTCCAATTTTTTAAACGATGTAAGTAGGGTAATTCAGTTACTATTTCATGTAGGTGGTGAGAAAACATCTGAGCCCCTTCGTCTTTTGTCCATTCCAAAGAGTAAATTGATGCATAAATTAACACGTCAAAAGTTAAAGTGTATTGATAACCGCGAGAGAAGTGAAAATAGTGACAAGGTAGGAACTAATAATTCATCAGATATGTAAACTTGTTTTAGGCTGATTTGGCCTCTATTCAACTTTTGATACAAACAACCATTTCGCTTACCATTATTTGAATGTGGCATTAGAAAGTAAGCAACACTGATGATTCCTGAAACGCAACGGGAAAAACGCACTATTAACTTCCGTTTCATTCACAATGGATACAAAGCCACACAAGCAAAGTCGCTAAATGCTTAAAGACACGAAATCATAACCAAACGTGCCATTCTTCAATTTTACTAATACAGACAATTATATTTCAGATTTCTTTTTATTTACTTTTTTGATATTCAGACACCATAACCCCAAAAGAAATAATCAACATAGTGGACCATATTCTTCTATGACTTTAGTCCTTTGTTTCGTTATATTTATGCGCTGACATCAATCCAGCTAACCTTCGAATTCCGTTTTGAAATGTTTATTATTCTCATACCATTATTCATACTATATTTAACAGCGTATTTCTTTCATTCTCTCTCTCTCTCTTTCTATTCCCTTATCTAAGAGTATCACCCTTTCTCCTTTCTCTTAGTCTCTTTCTTTCTCTCTGTCTCTAGTTTTTAGTAACCTATTCTGACTCCAAATCATCCGAACATATATCCATCCATCCATCCATCCATACTTACATACATACATTCGTACATACATATATATGTATAACATGCACATATGCAGGTTTGTGCGTACGTAAACATGTATGTATTTCAGTATGTTGGCGTGCATGCATATAAATATAGGCGCATGAGTGGCTTTGTGGTAAGTAGCTTGCTTATCAACTATATGGTTCCGGTTTCAGTCCCACTGTATCGCACCATGGGAAAATATCTTCAACTATAGCCTCGGGCCGACCAAAGACTTGTGAGTGGATTTGGTAGACGGAAACTGAAAGAAGCCCGTCGAATATCTACAATTTCCTGTGAGTATTTTGTATTTCCCTCAAAATAAGGTAATAAATTTACATATCTACAGCTTTCGAACACATAAACGATCAACTTTAAAACCATTAATATCTGCAACTTCTGTGCATATCTATCCTTTCCTTTCTCCCTGAGTATTCGGAAACGTAAACATCCTCTTTATTCCAAGAACACTATAGTTTTCTCTGTTCGGACAGACAAAAGGTCATCTCCAGTAAATTTTAAAACCTTAATATCTACAATTCTCTCTAAAACGTTTACCTTTATTTTCTTTCCTTTCTTTTCACCCTAAGTATTCGAAAATGTAAACATGCTTTTTATAGTAAAAAACTACAGTCTTCTCTGAACGGACATACAAACATCTCAAAATAATTTAGGAACTTTAATATTTCTAATTTTGCGTGAACTTTTTATCTTTCCTTTTTCCTTGACTACCGGAATATATAAACCTGCCTTTTATTGTAACATCACAATTAAATGCACAGAAAAAAATTAAGGAGGTATTCACTTGCCAATATAGATATACTGCAAACTACAAAAACTGTAAACCACAGCAAAAAGTTTAAAAAGAAAAGAAAAATTCCAAAAGGAAAAGAACTTCAGAAATTCAAAAATTCAAAAAGGTGAACATTTCTTCCTCCTTCTATTCCCAAAGACTGGAATAACTACAATATCCTATGAATATTTTAAATCTCCCTCGAAATAAGTTAGGAATTTACATACCTACAGGTTTCGAACACACAAACGATCAGTTAAATAAAAAAACTTTAATATCTACAACTTCTGTGAATACCTGTCCTTTCCTTTCTCCATGAGTATTCGAAAAATGTAAACATCCCATTATTATTATTATTATTATTATTATTATTATTATTATTATTATTATTATTATTATTATTATTATTATTATTATTATTATTATTATTATTATTATCAGTTCAATAGTCTTTGTCCGAGTTGATTCTATGGGAAGCTGTAGTATAAAGAATATGATCTATATTATATTTCTTCTCATTTTTTCTGCTGAGAAGTTGAGGAATTGTTAAACTTTTACAATTATTTTTTACGTTTGCGTCTACTTAAGTCGTGATTCTCCAAGTAATTTTGTTATAGGTTAATCTTTGCGGGAGGCCTACTTCCCTCGTGTTTACTTTGTGGAACTCCACTTCGTTCTCACAGTTTTGAACAGCAAAATCTATATCAGTTGATGGATAAAGAGAAATTACATCCATAATACCTACGAAACAACTGTTGAGGTCGTTTGATGTGATACTGTCATTGACTCTACTAAGGAGGTCTTCAGCGCTCACTCAGACATCCGGTTATATCTCAATGAGCAGTCGTAGTACTTGCGAGAGGTTCTGCCCCACCGGGTCCGAACGAGGAAGGCTAACTATTATCAAAACTGACAGCGAAGAAGAACGCCACAGTATACTGGAGTTGCTGGACTATACCCACCCAAGATCCAGAGGATAACAATCAGGTGAGAAGATAGTTTAACATATAATACACGCTAGTGTAATAGTCGCTTTGAAGAAGCACATAATCAAGTAAAATAAGGAACTGTATATGCAGGTTCAAGGAACAGTCATCAGTGCCGGTGTGGCTGGTAACGTTGCGTTCCTCTTCGTGACCTCGTGGGACAAAAAACTTAGGCAATGATGAGCACCCTATATTTGTAATAGTATACTGTAGGTTTGTAGATGATATCAATATTCTAGTTAGGACAATCCCATATGGTCGTATTGAGGAAGCCGACAGAAGTATGATGAAGAGCATCCAACGCATAATTAACTTCATTCACCAGTGTATCAAGGTAACTTCAAACATCAGTGTATCTAGGTAACCCTAACAAAAGACCCCCACCTGTCCTTAATACCGAACTTATGGTTAGAGACTGCAAAGAAATGTAGACGAGTTGCTGCTTAGTTTTTAGTCCGGTGCAGTAACGTTTCTGCCAGCTCACCGGTGAAGTTAATATTTCAGGTCATTTCGTGTCTATCAAATTTGTTACCATTTCTCAATATAAAGATAGTGCATTTGCAGAATCGGTAGAAATGTCGGTCAAAACACCTTGCGTCATTTCTTCCGACTCTTCCTCATCTAAATTGAAATCTCGACGAAATCAAATTTATATTTCATCCTTTCAGGGTCAATAAGGTTTGAAAGTAGATTTGATTTCACTTTGAGTGTGCTGTTTAGTTTTTTCTATCTGTTCAGGAGATACAATGGAATGATTTGATTAGCTAGTTACGTGAACCATGTAGCACAAATATTACTCATTTTCATAAATAGGCGGCTTTCATCAGCCGCGGTTACCTTCCAGTCAAATCACAGTATTTTTCGGAATGAACAGTTTGGTATCTACTGAAATTCAAGCCATATTTTGTGGTCCTTTTCATGAGACAGAGAGACACTTTGTTTCCTTGCAACGATTAAAAGATATATTTAATTCAGAGGTTCTTTAATGTTTGATTTCGCTGATTCTACATTTGCATGAGTGTCATACTTTCTATACAGAATTCTTTGTCTTTCTCCTCTTCTCT
>NC_068985.1:59305143-59311146 GCF_001194135.2 Octopus bimaculoides | reverse complement strand
ATATAAAAATGGAAGGAAAATGGAGATATACAATTGTCAATTCAAAAATAAAAAATTATCAACACTATTATACTGTTTTCTACTCTAGGCACAAGGCCCAAAATTTTGGGGGAGGGTGACATTCAATTAGATCGACCCTAGTACGCAACTGGTACTTGATTTATCGATCCTGAAAGAATGACTAAGCATTTCGCCCGGCGTGCTAAAGTTTGTACCAGCTCACTGCCTTAATACTATATTATATCCATATAATCTATATATGTATAAAATCCTTTGTCCCTTTGTCTGTTCCCAATGCATTTTCAAACGAGATCAAATCAAATTTCACATGGTAATAATATCAGAACCCGTGAGTATCAGCATGTAATTTTTTTTTGGATTAAAATATTCGCACTGGTTCCGTATTTCGTGTCAATACTTGAAGAATAAAAGTTAAAGAATAACATCTATATTGTCATAAAAGTGAAAGAGTATTATCCATAATGTGATGTGATATATTGCTTCACTTTTATAATTTTACTTTTAATTCTAACCACGACAACGACGACGACGTCACATTTTGTATATGACTGTGTATCTGTCTGTGAATGTATGTGTGTGTGTCAGGGTTGCTAATTTAGTATATTTTATGCTAGATCTAGGATTTTTTTTCAGCATTTAGCTGAAAACTTTTTAAATCTAGCATTTAGCAGGGAAAATAGCAGGTTTAACATTTTATTAAGTATTATTTTACCATTTTTCTCTGATCATGACATTTCTGCAATAGTTACCCTTTCTTCTTCTTTTTCCTCCTTTTTTCTTTCACTAATGTATCTTATAGCCAAATTATAGTACTATCGGCTATTGCTGAATTTTTGTTTCACTTACTTGAAACTTCAAATGGAAGTTTATCAAGTTATAAACTTTTCCAGCCTTCCGCCACCGGCGTGGATACAGAGTGGTACTGGTTGGGGTAGAGTGAGGAGATAACTCATGTCAGCACCTGAACTCACTACACAATAATGTAAATATGTTGCAAAGAATGAAAGCATGGAAATTCGTCCTAACAATGCTTTATTCTGTCGTGATGTACAAAACGTGCAAATATTGTGAGAAATGTTCTAGCTCCATATTTTGATGGAGATTTGATTTGTGATATAGGAGATAAAAAATTTAGCCTGTTATTAGATGAATCCAATGATATATCGAGAAACAAGTTGTTAGGAATTGTTATATATTATAGTCACATAAAAATGTGGTACATACATATCTCAGTATAGTATCTTTAGAAACATCTGATGCAGATGGCACCGTATATGCCTTAAGAATTGAATTAGTGAGAAAGAAATCAGATATAAAATAATTTACTGGCTATAGGAACCGACAACGATAGAGTAATGATAGGAGTCAACAATGATGTTTACCTAGAAATGAAAAGAAGTTCCATCATTACTTCTATTTAGATGTGTATGTCATTCTTTACGGTTGGCAGTATCCCACACTTATGCTGAATGATTGCCCATAAATTTAGAATTTTTAGTATCCGAAACTTATAAATAGTTCTTGCATTTTTCAACAAGACAAAGTGCCTGCAAATAACTTTACCTTGCTCTCCATGATAAAGAGCCTTTGAAGATCGTGAATTCTTGTACAACTAGTTGGTTATATGTTTCACTTTTATACATTTACTTCTAATCATAACCACGATGACGACGTCTGTGAATGTATCAGTGTGTATATGCCTCACAGTGTGTGTATCTTTCCCAGTTAGGTACGTTATTAAACACACTAAATGTATGTAAGGGCTGGTTAACCACGACGACGTCACTCTTCATCTGTCTCTGAATGTACGTGTGTGAGTGTTTAAGTGTATATATGTCTCACAATGTGTGTGTTTCCGCGTTAGGTACGTTATCAAATATACTATACGTCTCACTGTTATACTTTTACTTTTAATTCTAACCACGACGGCGACGACGACGACGACGTCACATTCTGTATATGACTGTATATCTGCTTGTGAATGTATTTGTGTGAGTGTATGAGTGTGTATATGTCTCACAGTGTGTTTGTGTGTCTTTCCGCGTTATTTACGTTATTAAACATACTATATGTATATAAGGGCTGGTCAGTGTCAATACAAAATTTTACTTTCATTTCCATTAAAACAATATAAAATTTCATAGAGATAATCTTTCTATTTACAGAGATGTACCTGCATAGCATATGATTTGATTTGAGATCGTGTACTCGGAACAGATATATATATATATATATATATATATATATATATATATATATATATATATATATAAAACATTCGACAGAGTAATAGATATATATATACAACTTGAACAAACTCACATATCAGTACATAAACGTACATATACATGTACATACACATATATACACACACGCAGACACATCTACACAATTACGTACGTGAATGTTCTCATACATACATACAGACATACATAGGTATATGCGTATATGCATGCATGCGCATTTACGCATATACATGCATACATAAACATACATACATACATATATATATCATAAACTAACTGCTACTTTCTCAGATGCAACACGAAAATATATTGACACAAATGAAATTTAAATGGTGAAATGAAAATAATGTTTTTTGTGTGTTCTTGAATAGCTTACAAACACCTTTCACGCTGCAATCTTTTTATTGAAAACAGGACATTTTATACCACGACGACAACGTCGTCACATTTTGTATATGACTGTGTATCTGTTTGTGAGTGCATGTGTGTATGTGTATGAGTGTGTATATGTCTCATAATGTGTGCGTCTTTTCGCGTTAAGTACGTTATGCAACACACATCTACACATACACATACGCATATAGCGGTACGTTATTAATCACACACACACATCCACACATACATATTCATGTGACGACTGGTGACGACGACGACGACGTCACATTTTGTATATGACTGTGCATTTGTCTGTGAATGTATGTGTGTGAGTGTATGGGTGTGCTTATATGTCTCACAGTGTGGGGGTCTTTCCGCGTTGGGTACGTTATTAAACAAACTAAACGTATGTAAGGGCTGATCAGTGTCAATACGAAATTTTATTTTCATTTCTATTATTTTGATTTTGATTATAACAATATAACGTTTCATAGAGGTAATCTTTCTACTGTCAACATGATATTTTATACCACAGCGACAACATCACATTTTTTATATGTATGTATCTGTCTGTGAGTGTATGTGTATAAGTGTATATGTGTAAGTGTATGTGTGCGTGTATATGTCTCAGTGTGTGTGTCTTTCCGCGTTAGTTATTAAACACACACACACATCTACACATTCATATACATATGTGAAAACTGACACACGTCAAAGTATGTGTGTGTGTGTCTATCTTACTATATGTATGTGAGGGCTGGCCAGTGTTAATACGAAATTTTATTTTCACTTCGAGAAAAACAATATAGCATCTCATAGAGACAATCTTTCTGTTGTCAACATGACATTTTATACCACGACGACGACATCAAGTTTTATATATGACTGTGTATCTGTCTTTGAATGTACGTGTGTACGTTTATAAGTGTGTATATGTCTCATAGTGTGTGTGTGTGCCTTTCCGCGTTAAGTACGTTATTAAATATACACACATCTAGACATATATATATATATATATGTGACAACTAACCTGCGGGAATGTATGTCTCTATGTGGCTATCTTCTTATATATATGTGAATATATGCAGGAACATTTTATACCACAACGACGACAATGCCACGTTTTGTATAAAATTGTATACCTGTCTCTTTGTGTATGAGTGTGGATGTGTCTGTGAATGTGCGTGTTTCCGTGTTACGTGCCTTATTAAACGCACACACACACCTACACATACATATAAATATGTGACGACTGACATGCCCGAATGTATTTATGTTCTAGAGGTGAAACGCTTGAAAAAGACAAAGCAAAAAAACAATGAGGTACAAGGCTCAAAGCACATATAAAAGTACACATTTACTGCTCCATTATCAGTCAATAATTATCGCAGCAGTTGCAAAGTCGCAATGTATTTACAATTACATATTTAACCTTACATTAAGAAATTGATCGTATATATATATATATATATATATATATATATATATAATTCTTTGTTTCTCCGTAATGATTATTGTGGAATTTACTGTTAAATTGGCTGTTCCATATATGTATTTCGATTTAATTCATTTGCTTATATTTCGTTGATTTACACCGCATACAAAAATACAGTACATACCACGCGGTAAGCCATTATGCTTTATTTTGTTCAAGTAATTCATTACATGGGATTGCATAGGCCCACTTTATGTCTCTTACTCTACATCCACATCAGCAATCCAATGTCAACCCTTCGCTTTCTGCAACATTTCAATAGTTCACTTCCACGTTGCCGTCTCCCATTGCAATCCATTTCCGGAATGTACTCATTTACGTACAATATCTCCATTACACCTCCATTCATTTGACGGGCAACCATACAATGGGTAATGTTAGACAGAGCGCTCACCGCCTTAAAGTCGAGTATATCCACTGACAACTTTTCGATGGTTTTAAAAATGACATACTCCACACACCCAACTTTTTGCATGATAGGTGAGGGCACGAAATACTGCAAACGGACGTAGTACATGTTGCTTAGTCGAATTAGACCATTTACTTCACACATGTTTTGTCGTTAATGCTGCACTTTCCCGTGTCACCTGTTTCAGTTTGACTGTAATATATATATATATATATATATATATATATATATATATACACACAAATTATACCATTTTAATCCAGAGCAACGCCGGGCATCTCTGCTAGTAATATAATATAATATGATAGATAATAAATGTTAAATACAAATAACATACAATTGTTGCGTTCCTTGCCCATAATAAAATAATAAAAATCCATGTTTGTGGGTAGGAATTTCTTCAGTGTAATGAAGAATTACAGATCCAAGAAAAGACTGAATTGAAATGTTTATGTTTTCAAGCGTGAGAGTCAATAATTAAATACAAAAACAAAGATAATAAAATAAAATAAAATAGGAAAAGTCATCTAAAATAAACTAATAAAACGGTCATAAAATATATTTTTATACTATTTAGAATTTTTATCAAAATATATTTTAGCGCATGAGATTTTTAAAATACCGGGAAAATCTTTAAAAAAAACATGGCAAAATAAGAAATATCCCTTTTATTCTTTCATACTATTAATAAATACAGTTTACTATAATAACAATACGCTATTTATCTATGGGTAAATAACAAATAATATGTTTAAAATACTTTATCAACTCTAGTGAAATAGCAAATGATATTATAAATTACATTGCATTAATTATTTATAATAATCCTTACTAAAAATCAAAGGTTAAGAATAGAAAAAATATTACGTAGTTTATATAAGAAAGAAACTTTCTAAAATATATTATCATAATAACATAATTATTGTAGAAATTAAATAAACACTGAATTAATCAGTTATCCAATAAAAAGTTGATCATAAGCTTATCAGAGTTACTTATTTTCATACTAAAAAGAACAATGCTAAAATTAAAATTAAGATTAAAATTAAAATTAGTTTCTATGGACTTCAATATAATTATAAGTACTCTTTTACTATACTAAAATTGTTTAGTTTATAACAAGAATAGTGCATGTGTATGCATAAAAACACACACACAGACACACACACACACACACACACACGCACACACACACAGACACACACACACACACACACATATATATATACATATACATACACAGACACACAAACACATACGCACACTTAGATACACATGCATAAATGTACATTCACATTTACAAAATTTCAAATATATTATGAAAATAACGTAAATCAATAGTTTAGTAACTAAAAATTTTATACACATAATATAGTATATACAAGCACACACATATATAAATACGCACATACACACACACGCATGTATATATATATATATATATATATATGTATATA
>NC_068985.1:59303178-59304560 GCF_001194135.2 Octopus bimaculoides | reverse complement strand
ATATATATATATATACAAAAGTAAGAGGAATGACCAGCAAAAGTGGACTCCTATATGCTAGAAATAGATGATTCGGCATCTATTTCTAGCATATAGGAGTCCACTTTTGCTGGTCATTCCTCTTATTTCTGTATGTAATATAATTTAAATCTTCGGATTTTTTTAATATGCTAGACCACTGGTTTTAATTGATTAATATCAATTTCTACTCTCATTAATAAATTTTATATATATATTTAATACACACATATATATATACATACACATGCACATATATGACATATACACACATACATCATGTATATGTAGCCCTACATATATAAAACACCCTTGCATCTTAGCATTGATAGCTTACAAATCATGGGAAATGAAAAGAGCCTGTTTTCTCGTAATTTATTTTTCTACTCAGAATCATTTTGAAAAATATTCTTTGCCCTATGACCATTTTATAGAAGCAATGCCTCATTCTAATTGTATCATCCCGTTTCTTATCATATGTCGTTTTCGTTCTATTTCTTTGTTCTTATTCATCGCGAATGTATTGCTTTTGTATACTTTTTGTTCTATTTCAATTAGTTAAGATCATAATACTTTTACACAGCCACAAGACATAGCTTTCTTCAATATGCAGCAAATGTATATTTATTTTTTGTTTGCACAGTTATTCTAATATTCATTACATAGCACCATAGTTAGCGCCTCTTTCAATTTTTCTCTAAAATTTATCATCAGAGTCATTGTCGTCACCGTCATCATCGTTCCCATCATGACAAACATACTGTTACTGATTATCGTCGTCAACGTCGTCATCAACATCATCATCACCACCACCACCACCACCGCCGCCGCCATCATCATCATCATCATCATCATCATCATCACCATCATCATCACCACCATACTTCTTGATTGTTTCGCTATCATCCTCCATTATTTTGTTTTTTTCCCCATCTCTTTTCTTGATCAGGTGTTCTAGTAGGGAATCCATAAAAGAGGAAATTAAACATCGGACTTAAAATTCGCAATATCTTCGTAATCGAGTTGTGATTACTTAAAGAAATCTAAATAAATAGAAACAGCAAAATTCTGATACATGTCATCAATTGTAGGAAATAAATTGAATGGCTAACTTCATTTGTGTTCAGATTATATAACTGAAGAGTTGCTACATAACTGAGCACAATACGCATTACATGATTAGATTTTCGCGGAACAAAGCCGACTGCACAAGTGGCGCAGCCGTTATACTTGAGCTGTAAGCGGTTTTAATAGATTAAAATATACATAAAAATATAACTTGCACACATCATACTACATACATACATATATACATACATATATATATATATATATATATATATATATATATATATATATATATA
>NC_068985.1:59302208-59302856 GCF_001194135.2 Octopus bimaculoides | reverse complement strand
ATATATATTAAGTACATCTGTATTAAAAAGTAACTAGAATTTACAAAATGCTTTGAGGCACGGCAGTTACATTATTCTATTTAATATGATTTCATTCTAGGTGTTTTCAATTTATTTTAAAATTTGCTGGTTTATTCCTTATTTTCTATATAGGCTCTTCTTCCAGTATATATCTATCTCCTGCTTTCTTTCTTTCTTTCTTTCTTTCTTTCTTTCTTTCTCAATATATATATATGCATATATTTATACATATGTATGTAGTATATATGTATCCATATTTATATATGAGTGTGTGTGGGTGTGTCTGTGTGTGTGTTTGTGTCCGTGTCCGTCCGTATGCATTTGCTTAATTTACATATGTATACATATAATCAATATAAACATACACAGGCACGTGCAGAAACACACATATATTTACGCAAGCCACAACACAGAAACATCTGCACATATATGCAAAAGTATGTATATGTGAGAAGACATATGTGCATATATTACATATATTGATAGAGTGAGACAAAGATATCTTTGTTTATAGTTTGTTGTTACTGAGTTTTTGTTCATGAACTTACACACACAAACACACACACACACACACACACACACACACACACACACACACACACACACACACACACACACACACACACA
>NC_068985.1:59300011-59302172 GCF_001194135.2 Octopus bimaculoides | reverse complement strand
TTAACTGCGACGATACGACACACGTCACATACCACTCAGCATTTCGCCCGGCGTGCTAACGCTTCTGTCAGCTCGCTGCCTTCTCTGTTTTAAATATTGAGTGTCTTATTGTATATACATTATTGTATATATATATATATATATATATATATATTAAAGATAGAAATATACAGAGAAATCGAGATACGCTAAGCATCGAATGGTTAAGATGTCAGCTTTGCACAAACGTGGTTTGGGTTCAGTCCCTCTTCACGGCATATTCGGTTGTGTTTACTATTATAGTACGGTTCTACCAATGACATATGGGTGGATGTAGTAGACGGAAACTTATTTATTTGCATTGATTTCTGAATATACACCTGTATTGTATAAAGCATGGCATGAATATTAATGCAAACATAAACATAATTTATCACACACTAAAATTATTACTACATAACTAGTAGTTATGCTGCAGTGGGTCACTATTATGTTGTCAACAAAAGCACCATACGCTACATAAAGAAGAACGTGTTGGCGATCAGGACTACTGTAGCAGTAAGTTTCTGTGAACGTGCCACAAAAATAATGATGGTGAGAAATAAGCACTGCGTCAGGATGGGATCCGCCTTGACATTGTGGATCAGTGACTCCAAGAAAAACAGCCCCTTGTGCGGTAATATCATCCGTGAGAAAGCGCGGAAATAATATCAGCAGTTCGACAGAGGAGACGAAGCAGAAAGCACCGAAGATTTTCAAACCAGCAAGGGATCGTTTGAACGTTTCCAGAAATAGTTTAAAATAAAATGTTTCCCTGTATGGAGAGACAACATTAGCTGACAACAAAGTCGCCGAGAAGTACCCCGAGACCTTCAAACAGATCATCGGGAGCAAGGGATACAAGCCGGTACAGATTTTCAATATGGACAAGACTGGCTTGTTCTGGAAGAAGATGCCTTCCAGAACGTACATCATGAAGGACGAAGTTAGAGCCGCAGGATTTAAGGCACAGAAGGACAGAGTGATGTTAATTATGTGTGGTAATGCTGCTGGCTTTATGATGAAGCCAGGACTTATCTCAAAGTCCCGAAATCGAGGGCCTTCAAAAATAAGGATATAAACATGCTGACTGTCCACTGGATGCACAACCCCAAGGCTTAGATTACCAAAGTCTAACTTTGAATTGGTTCCACCAATGCTTCAAACCTCAAGCCAAGGAATACCTCCAAAATGTTTGCATGGAATTCAAGGTGTTGCTTGTTATGGATAATGCTGGTGTTCACTCTTTGGATTTGAATCACGAAGAAGTCCAAGTCGAGTTCCTCCCTTGTAACACCTCCTCCGTCATCCAGCCTGTGGATCAAAGCGTGATCCATGCCTTCAATGCACTCTATACTCGGCTCTCCCTAACACCTTGTCAACGCAATGAAATTCGGACGAAAAAATCAAGTTAAAGGAGTACTGGCTTAACTTCACGATCGCAACGTGGCTGTCAGTCATCCATTCTGCTCTTAAAGACATGAAAAAGAAAGCCTCATCGCATGTTGGAACAAGGTGTGGCTAGAGTGTGTCGAAGACTTCGAGGGCTTCTCACCTGAAGATATTCAGCACGTGGCTGTCAACAATGCGGGGGAACTGACAAAGGTAGTTGGTGACAACGTTTTTGACGACATCACGCAAGATGTCAATCACCTCATAGATACACACTCCGAAACCCTGACAGACGAATATTTGTTGGAGTTAACGAAGAGGAGGTGGGAGTGCCAGATTCAGATGAAGAGGGAGTGAGGTGGGCCTAGCAATCAAACGTCTGTCCGATCTTATAAGAACAGCAAACAAATTGCAAGGTAAGGGGGAAGAATGGGAACCCTATATGGTTCGTTCACACCAATTTAAAAATGCCATCGATACTGCCATGCAATATATACAACACTCCTCACCATCATGAAGAAACAACGACAGCAACTTCCCATCACAATGTTCCTCAAGCCACCAAGAAAGCCTTGCACGAAGAAACGAGATCCCCTAAAACACCCGAAGAAGAGGCGTCACCTGAAAAGCTTTAAATCTTCTTTGCTATGCAGTCATTACCTTCATTATTTTCATCATCATCTTAAATATCATTCATTACGTAAGTAACCGTACACTTTACTTTATTTTTTTATTATATAAATGTATATAT
>NC_068985.1:59298505-59299333 GCF_001194135.2 Octopus bimaculoides | reverse complement strand
TTGTATATTATGTCTTAGTCACTTACGTACGTTTCGATGCAGCCAGTAGTTTGGCCGATCTCTTCAGAGTGTTGAAGGGTATATTCGAAGTTTGTGGTGTGCGAAATGTAGAAGTAATTATTGGGTGTAATATATGTGGTGGTCTGATAGTGGTGATAGGTAAATAGAGCCTTACGTTTTAGTTGTTGCATTGGTCTTCTTGTAAGGGGATATAGGGTGGGTGCTATTTAAGAACATTGTTCCAGTTTTAGTCAAGCACATCTCCACGTGATGTTTGTGATTGCTGGATGCGCTGTGTTTTTATAGCATCGGCGGTGTTAGTACAGGGAAGCAACCCTAAAATTTAGGTGAAAAGGGGGCTAACTTTTGTCTTATTCATATCTACTTAGAAGTAAAGCTATTTTATGCATATTTAGTTTTGCTCAGGAGGTGTAATGTATTATATATTTAAATATACTTAGATAATGAGTATTTAGTAGCGTGAAGACAGATTAGACTAGATTCGTATCTCCTGTTTAATAATTCGTTCTTAGCTGTTAGGATTTCGAGGCACTCTGTTACACAGGGATTGCACCGTCTGTTAGTTGGGTTATAGGAATTAGCTACTTTTAGTATGTGCCACTTTAGTTTATATTCTATCTTATTGTCGTTTAGTTCCCAGATATACCTACTAAGCCCTGTAGAATTTGCCTTATTTCTGTTTTTTAAAACTCGCTAGGTGCTCATTATATCTTAAACGTATTTGGTTACTCGTTCCCCCAATGTAAGATTTAGTGTGGCTATTTGTTTGTACATCACATTGGTAAACTATATTATGTGTCTTGCACC
>NC_068985.1:59296666-59298274 GCF_001194135.2 Octopus bimaculoides | reverse complement strand
TTTGAGGCCCATGTTATAGGGAATGATTAGCCAGGTCATATCCTTATTGTTTTTGCTGCTATTACGGCCATATCTGGTATAGAAGCTACCATCATAACTGGGGAGGCTGGTGAATTTTTCTCTCCGGCTGTCTAATTTATTTGTATATTTGGGTTTATTTTTAATATGTGTCTTTTCATTATTTTCCCTGCTAATATTGTTAGGTTTTAGTGGGCCCGATATATGGTTCCTTTTAGTCTTCTGGGTTTCCCTGTAATTTAAGCTAAACTTATCGTTGTATTGCTTAATGTTGGTTCTGTTCAGGTGGTTATTGTATTTCTGTTAACCCCCTCGAATCCCGGGCAAGACACAATTTATAAACAAATGGCACAAATACGATAGTCAGGAAACTGACTAAGGGTTCAAGTCATCACCAGCATTGCTAGAAATAAGAGTTAAAATATCTCTTAGACATAAATAGAGCATTTTCTGTTCAACAGAGCACATCCTATTCACTGACTAGCGAGATAGCCTCCCCACAGCAAGTGAGGGAGTCAGACCGTCCTGCTGATTTCGGGTAGAATTAAATTCCATCAGTAATGTGACTCCATTACCGATGGGTAAGCTAAATTGATTTGTTCATAGAAATCAGTGTCTTATTCAGTAAAATGGTACAGTGGTAATTATAAAATTATTAAAGTGGCTAGACGTAATTTAAAACCAATAGGCATAAACACAATAGTCACTGGAAGAGACTAAGAGTGCAACTCAACAGCAGCACTGCTAGAAATAAAAGTCAAAATAACAATTAGGGGAGGCTGTCTGCCTTGTCAGTGAATAGAAAGTGCTCTGTTGAATAGAAAGTGCTCTGTTGAAGAGAAAATTCTCTGTTCGTTGCTAAGAATCATTTTGACTCTTATCTCTAGTGAAGGCACATGGCTCAGTGGTTGGAGCGTCGAGCTTACGATCGTGAGGGAGTGAGTTCGATTCCCGGACCGATCTGCGTGTTGTGTTCTTGAGCAAGACACTTTATTTCCCGTTGCTCCAGTTAACACAGCTGTAGAAATATGTTGCGACATCACTGGTGCCAAGCTGTATCGGCCTTTCTCTTTCCATTGGAAAACATCAGTGGTGTGGTGAGGGGAGGCTGGTATGCAAGGGCGACTGCTGGCCTTCCACAAACAACCTTGCTCGCACTTGTGCTTCGGGGGGTAACTTTCTAGGTGCAATCTCATGGTCATTCATGACTGAAGAGGGTCTCCTTCTCCTCCTATCTCTAGCAATGCTGGTGCTGAGTCGCACCCTTAGTCACTTTCAGTGACTATTTGCGCCTTTTGGTTTTGGAGTCCACCTAGCCAATTTAACTATTTTATAATTCTCACTTTACCATTTGACTGAATAAGCCTTTGTTTCCTATGGTATATTCTATAAACTTACAAGTCTATTTAGCTTACCCATCGGCAATAGAGTAACACCCTTAGTTATTTTTGTAACGATTGTGCCCTCTGGTTATATACAAACATACATACATACATACATACATACATATATATATATATATATATATATATATATATATATATATATGTGTGTGTGTGTGTGTGTGTGTGTGTGTGTGTGTAGAAGATT